>NW_017099287.1:0-2322 GCF_001412225.1 Nicrophorus vespilloides
TAAATTACTTATATAGAAAGTAATACTGAAACCAGTATGGACGTATGGTATCCAAGTGTGTGGTGCGGCCAATAAATTGTACACATAAATTATACGAATGTTCCAATCCAATAGGAAATATTGTAATCCGGAAAATCCTGCTCCTCCTACCCAGATACCCCTCCGAACATCTCTATAACCTAGTAAAAACCCCAAAAATCACCGACTACATCAAAACCATCCAAGGCAGGCTGGCTCAACGCATCCTCTTACAAGAACACCACACATCATCACTATTTCGCCTCCCTTCAGGAAAATGCATTGCTCGGAAACCCCAAATTAAAATAATTAGCATTGTAATATATCTCAATCCGAATAAATAAACTTAAATACTAGGAAATATTATTAGGGCTCCATGGTTCGTCAAGAATAAACAAATACACGAAGATCATTATATAGATATGGTCCATTATATACCAACATTTAGTAGTAGATACCAAGATAGAGTCACAAAATAATATTTTGGCTATTGGCCTACTCGACAACTAGCAAACCACTAGATTTAGTATATAGATTTAATTAATTAATTATGTTCAAAATCATTATAATGGTAACTATCCACCGGGAAGGCATATCAATTTAATGTCAACCGCAATTTTTTTTACAATCAATATTTTTTATTCTTTGATTTATTGTATTTAATGTAATTATGTCAATTTAGAAACTTATTTGTATTAGTAAATTCTATAAATATGCTTCCCCATTAGAGGTTTTGTTCAAGAAAATTAAGAACTTAAATTCATCTATTAGATTGTTTTAAAGTTAATAAACTTTAGCAAACTATCATATTTGACGCATCTAAACAATAATAGTCTCTGTATGTTTATAATATCAATCTTTGTGTGATTTAACTTTAACTAATCCAACATAAAAAATGTTAATTATATATAATTCCTTCTAAATATATGTAAATTTATTAGAAAGTAAAGTTTAATTGATAGAAATTATAAATGTTAAGTAACTTGCAGGATCACAAATAGTTATCGATCTAGGTGTGTATAATGTTCTATAAATAACTCGAGGATAGTTGTAATTGCATTGTAAGGCAATTTGTAACCACATCAGGATGAAAAATTCACTTATATCTGATTACCAAAAGATATAACTAATTTCAACTTATCTCCGTGCGTCACATGACACAAAGCACAATGTAATTGTATTCCATATGTATTATAATTTAAAACCGTGTCAAGGCAATGGAAACACCTCTTAAATAGGCATAATATCACATGCACGTAGCCATATATATATATATATATATATATATATATGCAATTATTCACAGGATTTATACATTATATTCCTTTTGTTATAAACCGTTTTATTACATTAAAATGTATAAACACTCATTTTACACGGTAATTTCTTTAGGCGATTTTGCTATTACATGATTAAAAAAATACATGTTGGAAATACTCTATCTCTTCTTTTACTTTTTTACACGTTTTTTGTAAATTTTTGTGCCTTTCAATATTTTTGTTTGATTTATGTAACTTATAAAAAAAATGAAAAAAATCATAAATAAAGAAATTATGCGTTTTTTATTTGCATACTTTTCGATTTATACGGTTTTAGATTCAAAAAGTTTACAACTTTGATTTACACATTTTTCTATCTAACGTTTAAATTGGGGGATACGTGTATTAATCATTAATGAAAAACCTTAAGCTATTTATATTCAACATTTGTTTTATTGATTATTAGATTTTTTAAATTAAATTAAATACTTTTGTTAATTATTTATCTAGTTGCTAACCTCTAATTAAATAATGTGACGTTTGACGTTTTAATTGTCAAATAATATTGTAATTTTGTATGTATTTACAATAATTAATTTTGTTTGTATTTTCGACTATGTTATTTGCAAGTTTAAAATCAAAATCAATGCTTATTTGTTCCAACCATATTGTCGTGTCCCAGGGTTAAGAAATCCTTGGACACCGTGGATTATCTCGTAGTTATGTCGTTGCGGAGTCTTAGAGAGGTTTATGAATATTAAATGCAATATTCTTAATTAACTTTATTATACACATCGGAGTTTTATTGAGAAGTCAACTAAACAATAGTTGATCTCAGGTATTATTAACTAAGAGTTACATTCTCCTCTTAAGTTAGTGTTTTGAAGTAAGTGCTCTTCCTTGGACTCTCCCAAGTAGGACTTCTTGTCTCTTCGGTCCCCTGACTAAGACTTATTCTTTCTTCGCTCCCCTAACTATGACTAAATTATATAATACAAAAATGTGTTCATTTCTAAAAGGGGCTGCGTGGGAGGAAAAGGTTTGA
>NW_017099288.1:0-9808 GCF_001412225.1 Nicrophorus vespilloides
AGAAATCGCTGCTGACAATTGCAAAAACGAAATATGAATGTTGTCGTGTCCCAGGGATGGAATTATGGACACAGTGGAATATGTCTGGTGTTTTACGTTGTGGATTCTCAATAGTTGGGAATTTAATGAAATTCGTTTGGTTTTACATAACTTTATTCGTCTTTAAAAGTTTTACTAAAAAAAAAATGTATTCTACATTCGCATTACAATTGAAAATGTTGTTAGTCGAAACGTTTATAAATATAAAACATTATGATACAAACAGCTGCTAAACATAATAAAAGTACGCAGATCTTACAGAATCTGGAGCAGCAACTACTGTCAGCATTTGGTCTTTCGGAATATCCTCGAGATGACCAATATGCAATATTGTTAGGATTCAATTGATTTGCTTTGTTGTTGTCCATGTTTGTCAAGAAATTGCTGCTGACAATTGCAAAAACGAAATATGAATGTTTTCGTGTCCCAGGGATGGAAATCTGGACACAGTGGAATATTGTCTGGTGTTGTCGTTGTAGGAATTAAATAATTCGTTTGGTTTTACTTGGTCTGTCTTCTGCTGAGACTATGTTCGTCTTAGTCTTTTATCAGACTATGGTTCTGCTGAGACTTTGTTAGTCTTTAAATATTTTACTGAGACTAATTCTAAATTATTATTCTACTTACAAAGTTAATTCTTATTAATACGAGGTGGGAGTTGTGATCGGGTGTAGGGCTTTGTATATATTGATGAATAAGCGTTCCCACGGGATTCGGTTTCGGTGGTCTTGTTTATTATAAGACCGGAACAATTAAGATTGTACGTGTAATGATAATGATGTGTTTATAATAACGACTTGAATTCGCAGTAAAGGTATAAAAGTATCAATGGGAATGTTTACCATTGGTCCCCTTTGTTTATATAAAAGTGTATCGAATTGGGATCACGGTGGAGTTTCTATTATGCTGATGTATATGTTTATATAATAATGCGACTAAGAAACGCCGTGGATGTCTCTAGTTCGTTGATAAATAATGACAATTATAATAATAATGGTTGGACACAACAATGTGTCGGTTGACTCGAATCCAAAGAGGAAATTTGAATATGTTATCGGTTATATTTCAATTTCAATTACATTACATAATATAGAAACATTTCTATCACCTATTTTCTCTTTCTTCTTTGGCATGAGTTTCTTGCTACCTTTGAATAAATTTATTTTATCATCCCACAAATTTAAAGAATTACTATTTGCTACAACGTATATGCAATTGGAATTATGCAATTTACTGAAAAAATATTAGCACGTTAGGAATTGTTGTAGGCAACCAATAATTCACCATTACGTTTCAAACTTACATAAGTTACATAATCCAAGGAGAAGGAATGGTAGTAATCGGAGTAATAGAAGAGAAAGGGATGAAAAATATCATTTACAAAAATGCTAGTATGGTAAATTGTAAGGTTTAAAAACTTGAATAAAACACTTTTGAATTGAATATGTATTCTGTATTCGCGTTAAAATTGAAAATGTAGTTAGCCGAGACGTTTATAAATATAAAATAATATGATACAAATATACAAGGTAACACAAACAGCTGTTAAACATAATAACAGTACGCAGATCTCACTGACTCTGGAGCTCTTATTGTTGCTAATGTTATTATTACTACTACTACTACTACTGCTACTGCCAGTATTGCTACTCCAATCATTAGGTCTTTCGGAAAATCCTCGAGACAACCAATATGAATGATGGTTTCGATTCATTTGATTAGCTCTGTTGTCATCGTTGGTCATCTTTGAGCAAAACTTGTTGCACGGAATCTCGAATTAAACTAACACCAGCACGAACCAATCCGAACTGATGCAATTGCAAATGAACTATGATTGATTTCAATCTAGAATTGCTCATTTTTATTGACCTTACTTTGAACTTTATTCGTTACTTTGTCGGGTCGTGAGATTAAGAAATCTCTGGACACCGTGGTTTATCTCGTAGTTATGTCGTTGTGCAATATTACTAATTAGTTTTATTACATACACATTGTAACGTAAAATAGACAACGCTGCAACTACGCTCCACGGTGCAACTATGTTTCCAAAATTCTGGGAGAGCGCAGACGGTTGTGGTCTCCAGTTGAGAAGAAATTATAGATATATTTGTAAGCTCCAAGAGGAGCTAAAGCCCACCGTCGGAGAAGAAGTGTGCTGATCTGAGGAAGCAGTTATAAGAGTTCTTCCTTTCAGAAAAAGGAAGTAGCGCCCTGAACCTTCCCACGTCAAGGACTCACGCCCAGCCAGCGTAGAAGATTTTGTACAATCTTGTGCGCTGTGGTATTACAACATCAATGTTTTGTCCTCTTAAGTTAATAATTAGGAAGACAGTGTTCTTCCTTCGACCCTCAAACTAAGACTATCTTCTATGTTGTTCGACCCTCTCTGACTAAGACTAAATTATATAATACAAAAATGTGTCCATTTCAAAAAGGGGCTGCGCGGGAGTCAAGGAAATCAGTTTTGACATCGTGGATAATACAACTGTTTCATTACCAAAGTTTTATGATCCTATCAAAATATTTAAGGGTGGATGTTGAGGGTTGAGAAAATAAACGCAACTATACGATTTAATGTGTAACCGTTCTTCGGAATATTCCCCAAGTTATTCGATGTGTACTATGGATAAGGTACAGTCTTATGGAAACGTTTTTGGAGAAACTCTGTGGTTTTCTTTATTCGTCTTTCTCTTATTTCAAATTAAAGATTAGAAAAAGTTATCATATTTAGGGAGTTGTCATATTTTTTTTTTAAATAAAATTATGTAATTTTGTATTAACAAACTGAAATTGTTTACAGCATGGGCTTCAGATAGTACTGCTTCTCGATGGAGACTTTTTCCACTTGAGCGAAACAATCGGCGACGGATGTTTTCGTTTCGATCGACTGGAAGGCCATCTCTCGTACCGTCTCCGGATCGACGGTCTTCAGATCCGAAGCCCATCCGATGGCAGCGCAAGCTCTGATGAACTTGGTGGTGCAATCGGTTCCGTACTTGCCAAACTCCGAGCAAAGGTAGTCCCACGGCGCCAAGTAATGGTACTGGATCCAGTAGTTCTTGTCCACAAAGAAGACCATGTTCGTGTCGCACGGAAACCTGAAGAAGATTGCATTCAAGATTTCTTTCAGATTCATGGGGAATGTTAAATCTTACTTCTCTCCTGGTTGCAAACCCCAGATGTGGACGGCGCTATTAACGAGCCACGCGGCGTTCAGAACCATGTAGTATCGGACCCATCCGATCAAAACGCAGGAGACAAGTATGTTCTCGCCCCAATATTCAGCAGGAGCGTTCATCGGCAGCAGAGCGAAAACCACGATGTAAAACACCCAATAATACCTTTAACAAATTAGTATAAGCGATTTCCTTGAAAGTTTTTTGGCAAAACGTACTTCTTCTGGAACATGACGACCTTATCTTCTTCGATATCGGACATGTCGATTTCTGATTCGACCTTATCCTGAAACTCGTGCCTCTTCTGCAAGAAGTGCATGAAGTGCGAATAGACGAAACCTTTCTTGTAATTGTAAGGATCAAAGCTCGTTCCGTTAAACTTGTGGTGGATCCTGTGTTGCAGTACCCAATTGTAAATGCTTCCCTATAATTGTTATATATCCAAAAGTAAGCTACACATAAACAACATTGAATATTGTCCAAATTTACTCACCTGTCCGACCAGAGTCTGACAAAGCATCAGGAAAACCTTTAACTTGGTAGTCGCTTTGTAAGAGTTGTGCGCCCAAAGGCGATGGGAACCGGCAGTAACGCCCAGAATCCCAAGAAGCACCAAGACCAAACCTAAAAGTTTTGATAAAATTGTGAAGAACAAATGATAATTTTGCAGTGTCATGTTTCGATTCTTTACCGTAGAGACATGTCCTCGTCAAGGCGTTCGGCAGCAAGTAGATACCGAGTATGGTTAGGGCGTTCAGATGGAGGAAGACTATCACTTTGAACCAGTCGAATTCCCTCTTGATCTTCTCCGGGATCGGGATTTGCGTCGGTGCTGTCTCTGAAGTCATCCTTAACGAAGTGCTTGTTCTCTGACTGACTGAAGAGCGTCCGCCCGTACACCTTCATTTAAATACAATCGATCCTCGGATATTTAAAATACAAAAACACAATCCGCCTAATCATTCAACAGGAAACTTATTATATTTAAATAATGCAAATAATGAAAAGAACGTAAACGGTAAAGCCTATATCAACTGCGACTTCAATCGCTCACAGTATATATTTTACTTCATTATTTAACTTTCTTCAATCTTATTCACTCTACGTTATTGTTAAATGCAACTTGATCGAGGTGTTTTCCTACGATTTTATCGATTATTATATATTAATTGTTTGAAATATGTTATATTTTTAGCATTGCCGTATCTAAGGTAAATCTTCGAAGAATCACGATAGTGCGGCTTCGATCAGTTAATTTCATGCGTTTCTATAGTCCTCGATCAGTCCGGTATTAAATATTGGCAGAATCGATTACCCGCACTATGCGAGGTATTGCTGTATAAGGAATAAAGTATGAAAAACCTAAGATTTTATTCTTTAAATAAACAACTTTAAACGCGAATTACAGCAAAATTAATGAAATCATAACAATTTAAGAATACTTGCTAAATTCCTCAAACATTCAGCTTTCATAATCATCTTTTGCATCCATTAAATCTACTATAGTTTTCGAGAAAATCACTAAAACGTGAAAATTATGAGCGATTTCAAAAAATATTCAAAACTTAGAAGAATGAAGATAGTGCGGCTTCGATCAGCTATTTTCATGCGTTTCTATAGTCCTCGATCAGTCCGGTATTAAATATTGGCATAATCGATTATCCGCACTATGCGAGGTATTGCTGTATAAAGAATAAAGTATGAAAAACTTAAGATTTTTTTTCTTTAAATAAACAACTTTAAAGCGAATTACAGCAAAATTAATGAAATCATAGCAATTTAAGAATACTTGCTAAATTCCTCAAACATTCAGCTTTCATATGCACCTTTTTTACCCATTCTATCTATTATAGTTTTCGAGAAAATCCCTAAAAATTTGAATATTATAAGCGACTTCAAACATTTTCCAAATCTTCGAAGAATCACGATCTTCGATATATTATTTTTATGCTTTTCTAAAGCCCTCGATCAGTCCGGTATCAAATATTGGCTGAAGCGAGGTATGTATAAAGAATGAAAACCTGAGATTGTAGTCTTTAAGTAAAAGAAAGAAAAAGAGTGTCCATACTTTTCGACGCATTTCTTTAAAATTACAAAATGTAATGATAAAAGTGAAAAAACTAGTGCAATGTAGATTACAATTGTCGCGTTGTGGTTCATTTGAAATTGTGCATCTTTTTACCATATTTCAAAATATTAGATTAAAATAATTTATTATTTTGAAAAAATAAATATTCATAAATTTTAAAAATGTCTCTAGACAAACAGTTTGCAACTAAAACATTATAATTTGATAATTGTACAGCAATTATGACTTCTAATCATCATGGAAACAAAACAATTGGTGACTTTATTTGATTTCCATGATGATTGTAATTACATAACGCATCGATATTGAAAGAAAAAAAATGAATAAAAGCAAATAGGCTAGATCAAAAAAAGCACACACACTCTCAAAAAAAAAACTAGTGTGCGATGTGGACATTGACAATGTTACCATGGTAACTTGGCCTAATTTATTAGCCGTGCATAATTTATGTGTTCGGAGCCCAAACATTGTACATATGAACAACAAGAAAAAAACAGTGGTGGAAACAATTAAAAAAAAATAAAAACATGAGTTATTAATATGATCGTTGAATAATTGATGTTCATAGATCGAGCATTCGAATTAGGTTTTATTCGGTGTATGCAAATATGCAATAACGTACAAAAGTTTTCAATTGCAAATAGCAGAGGAAAAGAAAGTGCGGGTCGTTAGAACTGTGCCAGTTTTGCTGCAGAAACTTTTACTTATCTTCTCACATACATTGCACGTGCATTGCGCTCACAATGTGAACTCTATGATACGGAAATGTTACGAAACTGATTGCGTAATTCAATGGAAGAAATCGTCATGGAAAATTACGCTTAATTTTTTAACATCAATGTTCATAAAATGACGATAGTGCGGCTTTGATCAGTTATTTTCATGCGTTTCTATAGTCCTCGACCAGTCCGGTATTAAATATTGGCAGAATCCATTATTCGCACTATGCGAGGTATTGCTGTATAAGGAATAAAGTATGAAAAACCTAAGATTATATTCTTTATATAAACAACTTTAAACGTGAATTACAGCAAAATTAATGAAATCATAGCAATTTAAGAATATTTGCTAAATTCCTCAAACATTCGGCTTTCATAATCATCTTTTGCATCCATTCAATCTACTATAGTTTTCGAGAAAATCACTAAAACGTGAAAATTATGAACGACTTCAGAAATCTTCCAAATCTTCGAAGAATCACGATAGTGCGGCTTCGATCAGTTACGTTTATGCGAAATGTTACGAAACTGATTGCGTAATTCAGTGGAAGAAATCGTCATGGAAAATTACGCTTAATTTTTTAACATCAATGTTCATAAAATGAGACAAAATCCAAATATGATGTTTTTTTTATAAAAAGTCGTGTAAGAGTTTATATTTTTCTGTAAAACCACAGGAAAACGTTTGTTACGTAATTCAATTAAAAAAATAATCTAAAATATTAACAAAATGCAGTTATTTTTTGAAGATTTTACTCAATTTTAGTTAAAATTGTTTCTTTTGGTTTAGCGTGATGCTTATACTTGGGCCCTGGACCATCGAGTGCATCACAAGTACAGCGAAACCAATGCGGATCCGCACAATGCGAAGCGCGGTTTCTTCTTCAGCCACGTCGGATGGCTTTTCCTGACTCCTCACCCCGACGTCGTGGCCAAACGGAAGACCATCGACATGAGCGATTTGGAATCAGATTCAATTGTTATGTGGCAAAAGAGGTAAAAACTAATCTACAATTATGTTAACACATTTAACAATTTACTCAAATCTCACTCAGATTATATCCGGTGCTATTCGCACTCTTCGTGATCATCCTTCCAGTCTTCATGCCCGTATACCTGTGGAACGAGACCATCTGGAACTCGTTCTGGGTGAACTTCAACACCAGATTCTGCATCACCCTGAACATTGCGTTCTTCGTGAACAGCGTTGCTCACATGTGGGGACAGAAGCCGTACGATAAGTAATCTCAAACGACTTAAATAAAAGCAATCTTCAGACAAAGTTAACCGTTTCTTCCATTATCAGGTACATCAGTTCCGTTGAAAATCTCGCTGTTTCCGTTGCGGCTCTCGGCGAGGGTTGGCACAATTACCATCACGTCTTTCCCTGGGATTACAAAACCGGGGAGCTCGGCAACTCTTACAATCCTTCCACGCATTTCATCGACTTCTTCGCTCGAATTGGATGGGCTTACGAGAGGAAGAGCGCAACCGGAGAGATGGTAGCAAGGAGGGCGAAGAAATCGGGAGATGGAAGTTACGTCTACGAGAACGAGGATGATCCTAATGTCTGGGGTTACGGTGATGCTGATATCCCTGGAGATGATATGCAGGAGCTACAGGATATGAAGGATTAGCCATAATTCGTTGTTTCTTCTTAATTATTCTGTTTTTTTTTGTTCTTTGATTAGTAGTATTATTAACACTTTTAAGTCGATGCTAGTCATATGACCTCCCGACCAAAAACGTATTTAATTCCTTTTGTATAATATATATTTTATTAAACGGTTTTTGAAACGTTTCTCTCGACTTTTATAATTTCCCTTTTCATTTTGATTCTTCTACAAAATCGTTTTCCTCAACATCCTAATTCTTTTGCAAAACCTTATTCTCTTACATAATTCTTAATTTCTGAAACAATCAAAAAAAGTACCATTAACTCAATTTGGTTTGGTTTTCTTCTGCTTCGACCACAATTTCTCTTCATTTTCATTAACATTATTTCTAGTTTCTGTAATAACTAAAAACATGAAATCTTTGTTCATTCATTTAAAACAAAATTTTGTTGCCTTCAGAGACGTAATTTCTCATTGATTTATCTTAACAATATTCAATCTTCTTCAAATATTAAAAAAAAGCAGCATTTTTTTTAAAATAACTCTTTTGTTAAAGATTTGTCTTATTCGAAAATGTATTATAAACTAATTTAGTTTTCTTCAGTTTCAAACCACAAATTCATTCGTATCTTAAGTTTCTTTCAAAGACAAATAACTTTGATAATATTCTTTTGCAAAACCTTATTCTCTTACATAATTTCAAACAATCAAAAAAAGTACCATTAACCAATTTGGTTTGGTTTTCTTCTGCTTCACAACTAATTTTCTTCATTTTCATTAACATTATTTCTAGTTTCTGTAATAACTAAAAACATTGATAATCTTTGATTCAATTATTCAACTATTTTGTTGCCTTCTGAACGTAATTTCCATTGATTTATTTAACATTATTACAATCTTCTTCAAATATTAAAAAAAAGCATTTTTTTTAAAAACTTTTTTTAAATTTGTTCTTATTCGAAAATGTATTATAAACTAATTTAGTTTTCTTCAGTTTCAAACCACAAATTCATTCGTATTTTAAGTTTCTTTCAAAGACAAATAACTTTGATAATATTCTTTTGCAAAACCTTATTCTCTTACATAATTTCAAACAATCAAAAAAAGTACCATTAACCAATTTGGTTTGGTTTTCTTCTGCTCAACTTCATTTTCTAAATTATTCTAGTTTCTGCTTCGACCACAATTTTCTTCATTTTCATTAACATTATTTCTAGTTTCTGTAATAACTAAAAACATGGATAATCTTTGATTCAATTTCATTATTTAAAACAATAAACTATTTTGTTGCCTTCAGAACGTAATTTCCATTGATTTTTCTAACATTATTTCAATCTTCTTCAAATATTAAAAAAAACATTTTTTTAAAATAATGTTCTTATTCGAAAATGTATTATAAACTAATTTAGTTTTCTTCAGTTTCAAACCACAAATTCATTCGTATTAAGTTTCTTTCAAAGACAAATAACTTTGATAATATTCTTTTGCAAAACCTTATTCTCTTACATAATTTCAAACAATCAAAAAAAGTACCATTAACCAATTTGGTTTGGTTTTCTTCTGCTTCGACCACAATTTTCTTCATTTTCTTAACATTATTTCTAGTTTCTGTAATACTAAAAACATTGATAATCTTTGATTCAATTTTGTTGCCTTCAGAACGTAATTTCCATTGATTTATTTAACATTATTACAATCTTCTTCAAATATTAAAAAAAAGCATTGCCATTTTTTTTAAAAATAACTTCTTTTGTTTAAAGAATTTGTTCTTATTCGAAAATGTATTATAAACTAATTTAGTTTTCTTCAGTTTCAAACCACAAATTCATTCGTATTCTTTAAGTTTCTTTCAAAGACAAATAACTTTGATAATCATTTAATCACCTCAAAAACGCAACTTCTATAAAAAAAAATCCAGTTTTTTCAATACTAAAAATCTGTTCAAACTAATTTAATTGTTGCTACGGCAACATACAAAGAACACTGCCTCGAGGTACATCATACACATTTGGAGAGAGCTTACATCCTGCACGTTTTCTTCAGTATTTAACTGGTGTCCTGATTATTAAATTCCTTATAAATCTCTGTGGAATTTGCAGTCTCACTGATAATATTTGTAATCCAATGTGAAATACAGTTACGAATTTCAAATTTGACCTTTCATTGTTC
>NW_017099289.1:0-2864 GCF_001412225.1 Nicrophorus vespilloides
ATTCCTGTTCAAAGTTTAAAAAATGCTCGAAAAAGCAGTGTTTAAAAATTAATTGTCTTTACGTTTTATTTAATTTCTTTATTAAATTTTGTTACGATTTACTTAAAAAAGCGCTATTGACTAAAATAATGTGTAATTAATGAACAAAATATTAATTAATAATTGATTTGTTGAAAATTTTTAATTTTTGTTAATTTTTTAAATTAATTGAAAACTTTTTGCATATTTTATGATTACATTAAAAACGAGTTTTTAATTGCGCTTCTATTGATATATAAAAAAATATTTAATAATGATTAATAACTATATTTTGATTATTCTAGTAGAAAATTTTATATGATTATTATGCAGTTTTTGATTGTTATGGTTTATGTTGTTGGTGTTCGGTGATGCTCGAAGAAGAGAGGCTTTGTTTTGAAATAATTGTGTGTTCGTGAATTATATATATAGGATGGTGGTGTTGGTGGTGGGTTGGAAAAGAGTTTGTTGTTGGTGGAGGAAATATGTTGCCGATTAGAGGGATCGCAGTCAATCTTATTGCGTTGAACTGTCAAATGGACAATCGGAATGAAACCAGGCGAATAAGTTGTGCGCGTTTCAGAACATAAAGCTGCTATTGTTGCGTGCTGCTTCTCCTTCTGCTGCTGCTGCTGGTGGTGGTCGTAGAAAAAAGGGGGATGGGTTCGAATGATCATCAGCAACAGAAGTAGTAGCAGAAATAATAGCAGCCTTCCCCCAACATCACAATATGGATGAAGAAGACCGCAGAAGGGTGAAACGAACAAACAAGAGCATTCTTTGCAGTCGTGTGGGCAGCGGCCAGGCGTGACGTGACGCCAGATGGAGGCACCTTACTTGCTTGCATCAAGGGAAAAACCTTATTACAATTAATTATCCTTTAACTTGTCCGCCCCATGATTTATGCGATTTCCGACCCTCCGACAGGTCGCCGAAAACGACCCGCAGCAGCAAAGAAGGGAAGATGGGATAAAACGGGAGCGGTCAAAACAGTTTTGTACTGTTGTTGTTGCTGGTGATGGTGGTGGCTGCAAGTGGATCGAAGGGGGTTCTGAATGGGACTCATTTGCGAAGAGAGGAACAAATCACGAGCGACAAAAGGACACAAACGCGTTCAAGTACACACGCAGACATGACATATATAAAAAAAAATAGAGGAGCGAAAAGAAAGGAAGATAATTCAACAACTGTCGCAAGAAATTTCAACATTTTTTTTTATAGGCATCTGTAACGTAATCAAACGAAATTTACATATTGTTACATTTTTCATTCATTTATACAATTGATGTAATAAGCAAATTTAGTATAAATACTACAAAAGAAATGCTTGAAATAAAACAACTTATTTTTTTTGTCGATTCGTATACATTTTCAATGGAATTTAATATTTTTCTTTTGAATTTATTAAAAATTAGTAATCGTTTCTTTTCTTTTGATTATTGTTAATTAAATCATGTTTGTCTTAAATAATCTAAATGAATTTAACATTTTCTTTGGCTAAATCACAAAGAAAAGTAACACTTTTAGTCTAAATCCAAGAAGATCTAAGTAGTCCTTGAAATTATAAAAGAAGGAAAATGAAACAAAATTTCAAAGATTTCTTGATTAAGCTGCAATTAAATGGTTTAAAACAAAACATAAGAGATTCAAAGCATACTATAATGATAATTTAATCTTTCTAAATCTTTAATTTTGTAGCTTTAGTTAATTATTTTTTATAAAATATAGAAATTATTAAAATTTGATAAAGTGAATTTTCGAATTGGTTTTATTTTACTAAAAGTAACTAGAAATCTGTAAAATTTATTTTGTTTTTAGTTTCTTTTTTTATAATCAACTACTACTATATAGTAATCGTTTGTTTTCTTTCGTTTATTGTTAATTAAATCATGAATTTTCTTGCATATTCCAAATGAATTTTACGTTTTGTTTGACTAAATCATAAAGAAAATAAACACTTTTAGTCTAAATTCAAGAAGATTCTAGTAGTCTTTGAAAAAATAAAAGAATCGGGACGAAACAAAAATCAAACAAACAAAATATAAGAGATTCAATGCACACTATAATAATAATTCAATATTTATTATATTCTTTTTAAATCATTGATTTAAGAATTTGTTTAATTTTAAACTAAAACTAACTAGAAAACTGTAAAACTTCAATGTGTTTTCTTGTATATTCCAAATGAATTTTACGTTTTGTTTGACTAAATCACAAAGAAAATAAACAGTTTTAATCTAAATCCAAAAAAATCCTAGTAGTCCTTGAAATTATAAAAGAAGGAAAATAAAACAAAATTTCAAAGATTGATAAGCTACAATTAAATGGTTTATAACAAAACATAAGAGATTCAAAGCATACTATAATGATAATTTAGTCTTTCTAAATCTTTAATTTTATAGCTTTAGTTAATTATTTTTTATAAAATATAGAAACTATTAAAATTTTATAAAGTGAATTTTCGAATTGGTTTTATTTTACTAAAAGTAACTAGAAATCTGTAAAATTTATTTTGTTTTCAGTTTCTTTTTTACAATCAACTGCTACTATATAGTAATCGTTTGTTTTCTTTTGATTATTGTTAATTAAATCATGATTTTCCAAATAAATTTTACGTTTTGTTTGTCTAAATCACAAAGAAAATAAACACTTTTAGTATAAATCCAAGAAGATCTAAGTAGTCTTTGATATTATAAACGAAAGAAAATAAAGCAAAATTTCAAAGATTTCTTGATTAAGCTGCAATTAAATGGTTTATAACAAAACATAAGAGATTCAAAGCATACTATAATGATAATTTAATTTTTCTAAATCTTTAATTTTATAGCTTTAGTTAATTATTTTTT
>NW_017099290.1:0-1631 GCF_001412225.1 Nicrophorus vespilloides
GGTTTTAGCCGTTTGGCTGTAATTCCTGTTCAAATTTTAAAAAATGCTCGAAAAAGCAGTCTTTTCACATTTCATTGATTTATTCGAAAACTATAATAGATAAAATGAATACAAAATATGCATATGAAAGTTGAATGTTTGGGGAATCTAGCAAGTATCGATATATTACTGTGGTTTTAGCCGTTTGGCTGTAATTCGTCTTCAAATTTTAAAAAATGCTCGAAAAAGCAGTGTTTCTACATTTCATTGATTTTCTCGAAAATAAATCAATAAATCTTATACTCAAATCCAATAAGATTAACTATTTAGAGAACGTAAAATATAAAATTACGTAATGACTATAATAATAGATTTGTTAGTAAAAAAAAAAAGTGAAATCAAGTTGAGATCTAAAATGAGGGCATAAATTATTAGAGTGTACAACAACGGGGGGCGATTACATCTCAAGAAAAAAAAGGGTATCAAAAGAGCTTACGAAAAATCTCGTTCGCAGTATTTTATTTTATATATGTGTTTTCTTTTTTCTACAGGGTCGAAGGTGTAACGTTACACGCTGAGGTCAAAGGACACAAAGAAGGGTTCAAGGTTGCGACGCTTCACCCACCGACAATGAAAAATTCAACAAGACGAGAAAGAAGAAAAAAAAATAGAATTATTCTATTTTATTCATTTAAATGATTCAATCTTGTTGTCAAAGATAAATTTAACAAATTTAAACTTGCAAATACTTCCATACATTTTTGCAATTTACTAAGAGTTAAGTAATTAAATTAATGTTAATTTATGTTTCACGTGAATTAACACGTGTTAATAATCTTAATAATAAGTATTTAGTACTAATTGATTATAAAAGTTATGGATTAAGTGAATTTGAAAATATGAAACTTTTGTTGTTTGTTCACATCGTCTTGAATGTATTATGATTACGTTTATTCGATTGAAGATACTTGGAATTCTGGTGAGAGTGTTGCAGGAGTGATATAAAGGGGACGAGTAATGTATGGTTTACGTCAATTTCAGACTATACCGTAGAATTTTTATACATCTTGATGGAGGAGGGAAAACAAAGCGAGAATACTTATTCACGAGATGCGTATGAATTTATGAGCGCTCTTACGTTTCCCGAATACCAAATGCTCCAACATCTCCAAGCAGGCCTTAATCTTGCATGATTCTTTATTTTTTTTTCGCTAAAATCATAATTAAATTAGAGAAATGGAAAGAGAAGAATCTCTGTGCGAGTCTTTTTTTCTTCTCGTTTCTTTTTTTTACTCCCTTTTCGGGTGGAAAACCGTCGTCCTCGTGACGGAGCTCAATTTATTTTACGACTGCCGTCGTCGTCGTCGTCGTCTGAAGTTATTATTTCGTCAACACGCTAGTCTCTTAATCCGGGATTAAATGATTCATGTCGGGAAGTAATAAGATTGTCGACGGGCGCAGACAGAATCGAAGTCACCCACTCTCGAAAACGCCTTCTAAAGGTCGAACAAGAGCGCGCACGTCAAGTGTAAAAAAAAAGACGAAGAAGAAAGAATAAAACAAGATGAAAAGTATTATATAAATCGACGCACATACATGAAGGAGATTGAAAAATTCTTCAGATGAAAAAGACTAATTCAGAACTGTTAATA
>NW_017099291.1:0-5728 GCF_001412225.1 Nicrophorus vespilloides
TAAATTATGTCACAAATATCACGTATTGTTTTAAATTGCTTCAAGAATTATTAAAATATGTATAAGAAATGTATTGGCGTTTGAAGTTTGTAATTGACTTAAGATATTTGAGGTTATTCTCAGTCAAAATCAGTGGCGTACATAGCAACAAAACTATTATTTATAATTAATGACCCACCGGTGGGTCATGCCGTCGTCAATGTGTTAACATCGCAATCAACAATATATCTTACGTATATTTTTAATTTTGTAAAAACGCAAAACCTTAAGTATTTACATAATCACTATATCTATGTATATTTTTAATTTTGTAAAAACGCAAAACCTTGAGTATTTCAAATTAAAGATAAATGGACTTAAGTCACTTTCAAAATCAACGTATAAGTCCTTTTAAGGTAAGCAAGGTCATATTATATACACTTAATAATAGCGACTTTTTTAAATAGGATGTGTAAAATTAAATCCCTTAAATGCGATTTAACATTGCAAGTCAACCATATATATCTTACGTATATTTTTAATTTTGTAAAAACGCAAAACATTAAGTGTTTCAAATTAAAGATAAATGGTCACTTTCAAAATGAACGGCTCATGTATAATACAAGTATGCATCCATCCAACAGAAACAACCTTACGCGTGTACGTGTACATGTAGATTGAAACACCCTCGCGGACCTTGACTCACATCTCGAAATAACGCCGCTTCGCTCCGCTCTTCTCCTTCGTCTTCTTCTACTTCTTATTCACTTTCGTGTGCCGGTTATTTCGATGCCGGTTGCTAAGGGTCGTTAGTGCGTAACGCGAGAGTGCGAAAAGGGTATCAAGGAAGACGGAAGAAGTATAACCGGACCCATCACATCCCATCCCTTATTAGCAATACTTAATGATCGAAATTGGAAATTGTACACTTTGCATACGGACATAGGTCGCTGCAGATATTGATTCGAATTCGCATGTCCTTCCTTCTCATAGATAGCTAAATAGTTGTGCATCTGTATCATATGTGTATGTATGTATGTATGTTATACGTACGTACTCATACACACGCACAATTGCCAGGTTCATAATTCACAGGGTCAGTACAGATCGTTGCACTTGCAACTTATAAAGAGTGTTCTTTGTATACAACACATACCAATAAGAGTCTCGCTCTTCGCGCACACCACGGCTAATACGTCTATTTTCGCGCGTTGCTCTCGCGAGAGGAGGTCGATTGTTATTATTGTTTTGTTTTTGTTTTGTTTTGTTTTTGTGCTCTTTTTATCCGAGGGGGACAGGTTCATGGACGTCGCTGATGCTTCTGCTGCATCGTTATTGCAGAGGATTTGCATTCCTCCTCCTCGACTTCTTGAACCGACTACTGAACTACATACTACAACCCATCATCATCATCATCATCAGCCTTCCCCGAACTTTTCTTTCCAATCCCATTTGTTGTATCCGGATAAAACCAATCATCCATCATCGTTCAACGATTATTTATATATAAATGAATCTTTGACACACTTAATTTCTTGGACAAAGATGCCACTGTCTCCGCGTTACGTGATTTTCAAAGTTCAGCTCATTCCTTGTTTTTGTAAAAAAATAACAACATTTTTATCATTCAATTATTTCGATTAGAAGCAAAAAAAATATAATTAATTAATTGTTGATTATAAAAAAAAAAATCAATTATTTTATATAGTGAAAAAAAGTTGAATTCCAGCTTTCGGCGAGAAAAGTATGCCGGGAATTTAGGTAAACAGAAACATCCCAGCAATGTCTCTCACACATATACAAACGCTGCCTTTTGCTAAACCCGTCGTGCCATCAATGGAATTCGCACACTTCGTTTCAACGGTTTCTTTTTGTCACGCACGCTCACCCCTCGCGAAAAAAATAAAATTATATAAAATTTTCTCGATTGTACGGAAGTTCTTGTTGGAGACTAATAGAATAATTGCGATGATATAAATGATGCGATGAGATTTATCACTAGAAAACTAAATAAATAAATAAATGAATGATCAAGAGAGCTCCGCAATCGTAACGTAACGTTAAATAAATAAAATCGTTGCCATGCAACTGAGACGACGACGCCTGCTTTCTGCGCGAATTCGACACGACCGCGCTGGTGTAATTAACAGATCTGATTATTATGATGATGATTTCGCTTCCTACATTATCGTTTTAATTGAATTACTCAAAGCGAATAATTTTGTTTGTTTGTTTGCAAATATGTATTGTATTTGTCGCTGAAATCGTGCAAGGACACGCTCCTCATCATCTGCTCCTGACTGTCGCAATTTTCAGCGCTGACCTTTACAAATTCTGCTAACGAAAAACGTAATTGCTTCGCGTAAACGTGACCAGACTTGATTACGCTATCAGAATCAATCGATTTTAGTTCAATTAATATTATTTCCAATTGTATTTATTCTCAGTAAAAGTTTTTTTTGCAAATTAATTTGATTGAAAACTGGTCAAACGATTTTAACGAAAATCGACGTTGCGTTCTTGTTGTTGTTGTTGTTGTTTGTGGTTGTCATGGTAACGTTATATCAATTACCAATCGCGCGTTGTGTCTAGAGACGAGCGGTTAATTGAATAACGTCTAACGAAGTGTCTAAGTTGGAGATGGTTTTGCCTCCTGAAGTTAGTTACAAAGCGAATAAAAACAACAACAACAACAACAGAAGCAGTAATAGCGGACAATATCAACAAGAACCCAGTGACCTTTCGGAACGTTCTGAACGATATATCAAACAACAGGTGCTCGACTCATTGACTGTTGTCGCGTTTATTTTATAACGACGATTTTCAAACTGTATTTAATACAGAATTGATAATTGACAAAGCGAAAATTGTTGTTTTTTTTTTGTTGAAATTATTAATAATTAAGGCAATAATCATCGAAAAAAAAAATATTTTCGACCGAGACGTATTAATAATAAACAAAACAAAACATTTATAATTGAATTGTCGATAAGATTATTTGACGCGTGAAAAATAATAATTAAATTAACATTGAGAAATTATGAAATTTCATTTCTTTTGTAGACAACAACAACAAACTCATCATCAACAATTTTTTATTAAATATTAAAAATAAGAATATTTAAAAATAAGAATAATTGTTATTTCTGCATTCGTTTCAATCAATTGTGATAAGATTATTTGCGCTGGTTGTTGTTTGAGAGAAATACAATGAAGAGGAAGACAGATATTTGAAGTGGAATAAGAAAGACTTACATTCTTGCGCGTATATGACGACGGTTTCAGTTTTGATGTGGAAATCGTCCTCCTCCTCGGAGATGCTCGGACCTGCTTTGAAGGGTTCGTCGCTCTGCATGCCGCTCCCGTAGCCCTGGTCGATTTTGGCGAGGATGTGCGGTGGCACCGGTGGAAGGACGCGACCCTTGAAGTTCGGTGGACTGGTGAAGCCCATCCGTCGCAGCACCTCGTCCTTGATGGCCTCCAGGTTACGCGTCTTCAGTTCCTCGCGCATCTGGCACGATCCGCACACCGGGTACTCTAGAGCACCTCGACGACCACCACCTGGTGCCTCCTCCGTGGGTGCCGCTTCCACGACTTCCGGAGCGACGGAGGCGACAGACAACGGTTTCCGTCTGTCGATGCCGTTGCTGCTGCTGCCGCTGCCGGAGTTTGAACTGGAAGAGGATGAGGCGACGTTCTCGCCCCAGGTCTGTCCGAGCATCAACGAAATGAAAATAGCAGCAAGCAACCGTTTGCGGTCGCACTGGTACCTCCTCAATTGATCGCACATCATATACTCTTCTACTTTTTACCAAAAAAAAACTCTTATTATTCGAAGCGTTGGTTTTTTTTTTGAATTTTTCAAAAAATTCGAAGAATCCGTTCCCTCGATCAAGTCCTTTTCGCTCTCAGATGATGATGATGATTCACTGACGTCGTCGTCTTGGTTATCATAGTAACATCATAATCATCATCATATGTCCACTAAGAACAAGAAATCGCGACTAACGAACGCGCCACTCCGAAAACTATAATCAACATCAACAACAACTAGATGATGCGCGCGACATCTGATGCATCTGTCTGCCTGCTGCTTTTTGGGAAAGTTTACAAAATTTTTGAATTCTTTTTTCGAGATGTTCTTCGACTTCTTAAAGGAAGCGCACGCGCACCGTCTCCTGCTCCAACCTGCTGAAGTTAATCTTCTGGTGATGGATGGTCGACGACTTCTTCTTGGATGTTACACGCGCGTCTTCGTCCGTGCGTACGACACACCACGCTTCAAGTCGCACAGCGTCGTCGCGTGAGATGCTCGCATTCCCCCAGATCTCCGTCGTAGTCGTCCTCCTCCTGAAAGGCTTCTCCGCCGAGCGCAGAGTGCGGAGTGTCGTGCCGTGTCGCGTGCAGCGTGTGTCAATGCGCGCGTGGTGCGTACTATATATATGCGTGTACTCTTGCAATCTCTATCTCTTTCTTTCTCTCTCTTTCTTCTACTGTATATCTCCAACTCTCTCTCGCTCTCTCTCTGTATGTATGTATGTCTCGTTCAATTTTGAACGTGTGCGTGCGTGCGAGCGTGTATGCTGGCTGGTATTGCCACCGATTTGAGACAGTCACTGACTGAGTTTCATAAGTCTAAGCGCTTGCTATTTATGTGCGTTGTTTAATGCAGCCGCCGACTTGGTATAAAGATTCTAGTCCTACCACTCTCTGCTCTGAAAGCACACGCGTCCCCCCGCACACATACACCCGCACTCGTCGCGCCCTCTCGCTCCACCACGCGCCTCCGCCCCATCCCTGCATCTCACTCCCACGCACGCACACAACCCACGATCCACCGAATCTCCATCAAACGCGCCGAAAGAACAAGAAAAAAATCCAACCGCAAGCGCTAAAATTAAATGAAATCAACCCAAATCCTTTTGAGATAACAAATCTTTTCTTCAGATTTGTAACTTTTTTTTTTTTTTCATCTTTCATTTAGGCTAGATTTTCGGATAAAATGTTGCGAATTTTTATTNNAATGATTATTGCAAATTTTTTTTTTCTTATTTCCCACCTTGTTTGGGCTTTCCAATGTGTGGTCTGTCATATTTGTAACTATTGACGTTTTCCTACAATTTACTGTCAAAGTTGAATAAACGATTTTCTAAGCCTCGAAAAATTGAAGTCTTCACAAATCATCAATTTCCTCAATAACAATATAAGATACAAAGATGAATGAGCAATCAAATTAAAGCTGAATGTTTGGACTTTCCAACGTGTGGTCTGTCATATTTGTAACTATTGGCGTTTTCTTACAAATTACTATCAAATTTGAAAAAACGATTTTTCATTTAGGCTAGATTTTCGGATAAAATGTTGCGAATTTTTATTTCTATGAAAGATTAAATAATTTTCCTATTTCTAAAATTTCGAAAATCAGTAGATTTCCATAATAATTACATTAATATCACTTTTTTTTTAGAATTTAATTTTTGTAATCTACGAAAAAATGATTATTGCAAATATTTTTTTTTTTCTTATTTCCCAAACACAATCTAATCTATTTTTTTTTTCTTATTCACATGATGAAAGTTTAAATAATTTTCCTATTTCTAATTCGAAAATCAGTAGATTTCTATAATAATTACATTAATATCACTTTTTTTTTAGAATTTAATTTTTGTAATCTACGAAAAAATGATTATTGCAAATTTTTTTTTTTCTTATTTCCCAAACACAATCTAATCTATTTTTTTTTTTCTTA
>NW_017099292.1:0-6248 GCF_001412225.1 Nicrophorus vespilloides
AATACGTATACATTAATTTATATTGTTCAGTATAAATTATCAAGGAAATTGCTAGATTAATCATTATTTAATCCAATAGTTACTTAATTATCATTAGGTATAGACAATACATTTTAGATCATTTATAGAATGTGACCCAAGATATCAACATTCCGGTAAGTCTGCACCTTATTTCATGCAGCTTGGTACTTATTACAGTTTGAGTAATGTCGTATCAATTAAAACCGACTTTAGAACTTTGAATAAATTAGGCGAATAATTCATTTTCAGTTTTTTGATAATTCATAGAAAATCTAATATCATACAATAATAAAATGATCAAATAATCGGTTATAACTTCGTTCTTCTTGCTCTTAAGTTATCTAGAGTTGATATAAATTATTATACACATTGCTATTAACACATAAAAGGGCGCAGCAAGGAAATCTTGCGCCTGTGGCAAAATATCTAATTTGCGCCCCTACGATTAATGCGCCTGTCGTTCCCGTCGCACCACCATTGTTGTTACGCTAAATACATATACAAAATCAGATTGAATATTGAATAATTCATTTGAACGCATGTCATTGCACTTGAAAATCAATTTTAATTACTGAACGTAAACCGTAAATTGGCGGCAAATTTAAACGATGCGAGCAAATCGGAATAGGACTTCCAATCTACACATATCGTTATAACCCAATTCACATTAAGATGTTCTTTGCTTTTTTCTACGTGTGAATTGGGTTGATTTGTATAATTAATATACATAGTTGAAATTGGGTAAAAACATTTTTGTTTCAGATTACATCGGAATAATTTAAGCTTCCGTCATTTCTTTTTTCAATTAACATTAATTCCACTCGGAAACAAAAGATCCAAATTTTCATATTTGTTTCCTTTTGTTTGCAGATAATTGCAATTAATTGTTCATGATTTCTGTAATTATGCCCGAACGTCTTAACAGATATCTGTTAAGATTTAAAACATAATAAATTAAAGTTAATTTTTATATGATAAAATTTAAAGTTAGAAATAGCATTTAGGAAAATTTGTATTATTATATATTATATTATTTGTATTAAAAAATATTAATCAGCGCCACCTGGATTTTTTTTAAATCTGTTATTAAACATTTTTATATAAAAAACAATAGAATTATCCAAATTACATTAGTAATAGTTGCAAATGTTAATAATAATTATTGATTTAATTGGTATCATTGTTCGTAGAATTCTATATGAAAATAGTTACAAATAAATGTTATTTTTCTAGTCTAATTTGTAAACTATTGAATAAATAATTGTGCATCCACATTGACTAATAATATTTATTAATACAATAAAATATTCATTCAAATGTTTTGTGCTGCACATTGTACAAGTTTATAATTAGTAATTCAAAATAATTTTATTATTTTACTCTTTTGAAAATGCTAACCAAATAAAATGAAATAAAACACTGTGTAGTTTCATTTAAGCAAATCGAAAAATTTAATTTATTTGAATACTTTCGAGTTAGTGAAACGAAAAAAATCCGCAGTTTTTGTTTGTTTGTTTGTTCACTTGTTTATTTTGCGTTTGTTTTTTCGTTTTTTATCGCATCATATATTCATATGTTTTTCGGCGTTTCACGGCGATGGGGCGTATGAAAATTGTGCATATGAAATATTAAATGCCGAGGCATGTTCCGCATCGATTTTGCAATTACTCGTTTTTCGGAAAATCGCAGCGAGCAACCGCTACAAAAAAAAAATATAGAAGCAAAACCTCAATTGATTGATCGAATTCCGAATTTAGGAAACCGGAAAATGAATGCAGAACGAACAATAACAAGAAAAAAAGTGTGACCAATGTTTGTATGCTTACGTGATTTATTTCTATTTTCCGTAAACAATAAAATTGCAATTCCTGGTTATAACCACGCTCGATTTATTATTTACCAAGTAAGTGTGAATATTATGAAAATATTTTTCACTGTTCTTCGCGAATCGATGATTTCCATTATTCTTACGGCCGTTGTTCCCACGTCGAGTCGACGGTGCGTGTTTTTTTTCCTGCTGCGGAAAACTTGCGGTTTCCACGGAAACATCCCGCTCGAGGTCATTTTCCGAATCAAAACTGACCCATTTTTGTTGTTTCATTTCTGCTGCTCCTTCGTGCATCGAATTGCGGTATTCCAAAACAGTCGTATTGGTGGAAAACAGCGGGGGCGAAACATGAAACGGCGGCAGAAACAAAGATAAACAGGGAACTGTAGAGGAAAATAAAAATAAAATCGAACGACGATGCGAGCGGAAAACAAGAGAAACATTGGGGGTATGAGCAAAAATAGCCTGCACTGTCAGCGATAAAATTGAAAATAGACGGGAGTTCCAATCGGGAATGTTGCGGATGGAAAGGGCAAAAAGAAAATCGCAAGAGGAGAGATAGTTTCATTGATTTTCTTTTAACGCGGCAAAGCGTGTAATCGAAATTATTAATATGTGATTTGACCGGAATTTCTAAATGCCCCACACTCACGTTTCTTCATTTAATCTTAGCAAATCTTTTCTCCTGAGTTAATTTAAAGTATTTTGAACTGAAATACAATATTAAGACTGGAAATGTAAAAATGTACTAAATTTTATAAAAACTAAAAATATAATTAATTTAATTGAGTTTAAAGTGAGACTAGAAACATAATCTTAATAATAATTATGGGAAATAATTAATAAAATCACTATGGTACCCTAAAAAAATCAATTTATGATGTAGAACTAGTACTAGTAGAACTAGTAAAACGGCACTCTTTGAGCCGATACAGGTCAAATAAGACAATATTCTATGATTTTTCAACGGTTAAAAAAAATCCGATAATACAATTTACACACTGTTGCATACATCAAGAAGTATTGAAGGTCAAAAAATTGCCAGATGAACTTATGAATGAATGTATTCAAATCATAATTAACTCGAGAGTCCTAAATTCGCCAATATTTGGTATACTCTGTGCAGAAATGAGAGCCGAATATGAATCCTTATTATTTTATACTGAAGTTCGTTGACTGTCCCGAGGCAGAGTTTTGTCTAGATTGTTTGAGCTTCGCTACGAAATGCGTGAGTTTTTTAGATCAAAATATGCCCGAACTATACCAGCATGTTGATGATGATTACTGGATAGCCAAACTTGCATAGATGGCTGATATATTCGACCATCAGAATGAACTAAATAAGAAAATGCAAGGTCGGAATGAGAATATATTGACGGCGACTAATAGCCGAATGGTTAAGTCGTCCTGCCAACGTGCTAGTGGACACAGGTTCAAATCCTGGTCAAGTCAGGCCCTTTGAGAGCCCTTTCGGTGCTTGCAGCAATGATGGCCCTCATTCATCACAGATGTACAGTCAAATGAATGAGGTTCACAATATGGACAACAGTCAAAGGAAATAGTGGAACCTACAAGACGACAGCAAACCAACAAATTAAAAAATCAAATCATCATAACTATCCACCGGGAAAGATTACCTACCTAATGACCTAATTGATTACCTACCTAATTGATGAACAGTTGCAAAAAGGATGTTAAGAAATGTACCAAACGACCAATCATCATAGTATGATTGAAAACAAGCAATTAATTGTGGATCTGACAGTATGTTTCAGCAGAAATTTGATCACTATTTTTATTTTATTAATACGATTCGAAATCCTTTGGAATCCATGCAATAAAATCTACGGAAGAACTGTCTCTATTAATTCGATAGGAATTTATAGAATTAAGTCATGACGGGACGTTAAAACTTCACATTGTCGAAGTTCCATTAGATGTTTTTTGGATTTCCGTTAAGAAAATAATATCCTCGTATTCCGGACAACACCATCCTACCACTTCTTCCAATTTCGACCATATATTCATGAGCAAATTTTTTTTTACTCTTGTTTTATTTGATAAGCAGTTATGTTTAAAAGGTCTTGATCAAGAACTTCGGGTTGTGCTGTCACATGCGCAGGTATCACATTAATTAGTCATTAGTTTATGTATGTTGGTTTATGTATGTATACTTATAAAATTAAAAATTATAATTTATTGTGAAATTTGTGTATCAATTTAATAATCAATTAATATCTATATATTTTAACTTTTGGTGTGCCGCGAAATTCTAGGAACAACTTTGGTGTGCCGTGGGTGAGAATAGGTTGTGAAGATAATTTCTCTACATATGTATACTCTATTAAATTTAGTTTATAATGTTATGTATGAAAGGAAACTTGCAAATTAATAGTTAGGAGAGTATTTTTTTACTTGAAGGGTTTTAAGTACCACTTAAACAAACTTGCAGAAAAGAAGTTTTCTGGATGAGTCAAGTACGAAGTCGAGTACATAAGAGATGACACACTAGTATTTCATATATTTCGAGGTAATAGAGTAGTTGACCACATAATAAGGACGATACATTGTAACGTTATAATCTAGGGTCGCATAAGTTGCACTAACAATTTCCGGTTTTATATCCGTTAGCGTCAAAGTGGGTCGTTTTCTTCGAACATTTGTGAGCGGGTATCATCTATTGTAGAAGACTATCTCTGAGCACGCAAGAGTTGTCTAGAAACATCCGTCATCGCCTAAGGAATAAGAGCTTCTGAGTATACAGCATTTATTCATGCTGTAAACGTTTCAGACAATCGTTAAAAGATCGTTAACCATCTAACGTTAATTCGATCACAATTGTGATATTTTCGCTAACAAATATTGAATAATTCTTTAAAAATAAAATAACGTAATCTAGTTTCTTCATTGACGTTGAAAGCGTTGAGACGAGTTCTTCCCTCCTATTTTAATTCCGTTAATTAAGAAGCCGAGGATGGAATGGCTGGATAAAATATATCCCGATTATGCCGTTTTAATGGCTCAGTCTCGAGGCTCTCCTGAAAAGGGACATACTCTCTCTTTTTATCTCTCTGCAAAGGAGATGCATACTAATGTCTCTTCGGCCTCTCAAATTTCCGTCGCGAAAATATAATCAACGCTGCACCGTTTCGCAGATTTTTAATTACCGCCTGAAAACGCCTGACGATTAATACCATCCCATTACTTTCATCGCACCAACATTGTTTTTTTTTTATCACTTATTTCAGATACGAACACGATACGGCACGTTTAGGGCCGTCATGCGATATTTGGTTACTAACAATAATTTGCCCATCTTCATAAAACAACTCCTTCCGATTTCTTTTACAAATTTAAATGATTCTGTACTTCGTTTTCACTGTAAAATGTTTTCTAAAGAAGATTCTATATATATTGGTATTCACACCTTTATCCATAGACAAAAGTCCCCAGACCTTTGATGTAGAGAATTTTACATCATTATAATCAATGTAATTCTTTATTTGATTCTATATATTGATATCACAATGCCGAGTTCAAGCGCATCCACCGCATATTCATTCGTATTTAAATTTTGTTATAGAAATTAGTTTACATTTGTACAATGTAGCCAATTATTATATGCGTAAAATTAAATTGAATTGTATAATTCTTTCATTTCGTATAAAATGGTTCTGATGATAGTAGGCTGTTAGTTTTGGTGAGACATGTATACCATTTATTCTATTTTTAATCTTTGATGGATTAGAACGTGTCTGATGTATCTCACTGATTTTTTTTTTCCCACATTTTCTACAAAACAAAAAAAAAAGATCTGAAACATGCAACAATTCAATTAATTTCACATTTTCTGGAACGACAGAAAAAAAGCGCGATTGGGGTGGATCGCGTTTACTTTTTTGTGTGTCTATATTGCCTGAGTGAAAAATACCCCTAATTTAGACGCATTTTGCGCTCGGTTTTCGTTGCTTTTGTCCATTAAAATAATTTACTTTGTGTAAAAAATGCTAAATTATTTATCACAAATCAATAAATGTATGCAGTTGACATATGAATTCGAAATGACTTTGTTGCTGAATTATTAACAAATGGAAAAACTATTATAAATTCACCATTTTCATGATTCATGATAATCAAATTCTATAATGCAATACATTATTGTATTTCAATTTACACTATGTCAGTGGTGTCTGCAGAAATCGATTTGTATAATATAAATAATAAATGGTTTATACGCTTATGCAGTACAACCCAATAAAATCAGGCGAAATATGGACACAACATTGCTAACAGTTCAAAAGTTATCGTAGTTTTAATTGGGCCACCCTGTAACATATTTATGTTGGAAGAAAACTCTCAGAAATTCATCTTTGCAGAATATTTTCCGTACATATTTGAA
>NW_017099293.1:0-30207 GCF_001412225.1 Nicrophorus vespilloides
TTATATTTAAAAAAGCTAACTTGACACAAGTGACGTTTACTCAAATTTGACGTTTGACTGAAAAAACTGCATTTGAAATGTCTGTAATGTTATTTTAGAAAAAACGCTAACTTGACATAAGTGACGTTTACTCAAATTTGACGTTTGACCGAAAAAACTGCATTTGAAATGTCTGTAATGTTATTTTTAAAAAAGCTAACTTGACATAAGTGACGTTTACTCAAATTTGACGTTTGACTGAAAAAACTGCATTTGAAATGTCTGTAATGTTATATTAAAAAAAGCTAACTTGACATAAGTGACGTTTACTCAAATTTGACGTTTGACTGAAAAAACTGCATTTGAAATGTCTGTAATGTTATTTTTAAAAAAGCTAACTTGACATAAGTGACGTTTACTCAAATTTGACGTTTGACTGAAAAAACTGCATTTGAAATGTCTGTAATGTTATTTTTAAAAAAACCTAACTTGACATAAGTGACGTTTACTCAAATTTGACGTTTGACCGAAAAAACTGCATTTGAAGTGTCTGTAATGTTATATTTAAAAAAGCTAACTTGACACAAGTGACGTTTACTCAAATTTGACGTTTGACTGAAAAAACTGCATTTGAAATGTCTGTAATGTTATATTTAAAAAAGCATACTTGACATAAGTGACGTCTCATCAAATTTGACGTTTCAATTGCAAACTGATTTATTGGAAATGGTGTATACTGACATCGTTGAAATTTATGATTTACTTAAGTCACATCAATTTCGAACTAATATTTATGAAACATTGAGATTCACTTATCTATGAGTAACATTTGTCTTTATTTTAACTGACGTTACTGACATTGAAGTGTCAATTTACTTCGGACAAACTTAAATCTAATGCGATTGTTAGGAGAAAAGTAAAGATGAAAAGAAGCGTTAATTGGCGATGTTTTTTTTGTTTGTTTTTGGAATGATGTTTGTACCTCTGCCATTCCAAATCCAAGGCGTCTGACATCAAACCCAGGAATGTTCCACCGGCATGACCGATGCCCCTCGGCCCAAAGCGCTGCGCATAGCAAGCTAAACCACAAAAGTTCTATTAAATCGCAAAAGCAAACAAAAACCAAAGAAAAGACGAAAAGAATTGAAAAGAAGAAAACACGAAGAATTGTTAATGATTGTGTTTGATCTTTGGCTACGTACTGGTTGGGGGTACAGTCGCTCTGAAGGGTGCCTCCGCCTTGGCCGTAGCCATAGCCCTTAGGTCCGAATCTCTTGCCGTAACATACTACAATATAAAAATGGACATAACACAATGATACTAAAGAAAAGAACAACAACAACAAATCTATCATATTTTGATTGAACTGATTTAGATGCATGCAATTGTAATGAGAGATATGAGTAATATAGTGGAGTGCTCCACGCACCTTTGCAATAGATATCCTTGTCAGGACCTTCGCAACACAGAATCGAATCCAATCCCTTGTTGCAATCGGCGCACTTGAAGCAAGACTTGTGGAAAGCCTTGAACGGACAGAAAACAGACACAGAGTTGATGTGGACGTACAACAGAAAGATTAATTAAGATACACGTGTAGACAACGATGCGTAAGAGTTACAACGATAAATTAAAGAAAGACGTGCTTCAGGGCTTCAAAAAAAAAAAAAAAAATATAAATTATAAATTAAACATTTACAGATCACCAAGTAATTAATTGTAAGAAATATTAAATAACATTTAACAGCAAAAAAAACAAAAAACAAAGAGTGTGATTCTACCTCGGCAGTAGACCTCTTCGTCTGGGCCGTCACAGTGTGACGTCGAGTCCAGAGTTCTCGAGCAATTATTGCACTTAAAACACCTCCGGTGCCAGCCCTAGTCACGCAAAAGTCTGCATCTTTAATACAATACGTTTCTCGTTTCACCCGAAATCGTCCGAAGCCGAACGTCGGCAAAATTCGCGACGACGTTCGGCTCGGATCGTCCGACGCGAACTCACCCGTCCTCTGGCGAGCATCTGTTCGGCCGCGTACACGAAGCCGCCGCAGCGTGGACATCCCTCGCCTTCGGGCGCCTTCGACATCGCCTTCGGAGCTACCAACGGCACTCGGTTCATAATCGGATCACTATCGGAAAACCAAAAAAAAAAGAAGAAAAAAAAACACATAAAACTTTCGATCTTTGCATAAAAAAAAAAAATGAAATAAAAAGAAACGCATTAGTTGTTAGCTAATAATTAAGGGTTAGGATTCAACAATCATAATTAAGTTAAGGAATATTTGTTTAGTACAATAAAAAAAAAAGGGTGCTGGTGTACGAAAGAGGAAAGAAATACGATAACAAAAGAAGCAGCGTTTGCGTGATTCGATCGAAACGAATTCATTTTCTTTTTTTGTTTGCTTTGATTTTGTTCAATTGTTTCTCGTTTTGTTTTTGAAAATTTTCTCTCTCTACTAAAACAAAAGAAATCGATTAACAAAAACAACAAAATAAAACAAAAGAGAATTTAAAAAAAAAAACAAACGACAAAAACAAACAAACAAAAAAAAAAGAGAGAGAGAGTAAAATAAATGAAGAAAAAAAAAGTAGTGAGTTCGGTCAAACTTGAGGGCACTTTTCCCATCCCCGTCCCACGAAAGTGTTAAGGGTAGGAAAGCAATATTACGATAATAACAACAACAACAACTAGGTTCGGTGTTAATCAACAACAACAACAACAACAACAACAAATGGTAACAAAAAAAAATGGGTTTTTAATTATTATCTATAAATTAAGAGAAAAAAAAAACAGGAAAAAATTAAACTAGAGCGTAATTGGCGTCTGAAGCCATGCGATCCACGATTTAATTATATAAAAATCCAATTCTCACCATCGTGAAGGTATGTGTGCGTGTGTGTGTGTGTGAAAAAAAACAATAAAAAAAAATGTAAAAAAAATAGAGTGTTTTGTTTCATCGATCCCCAGCTCTGGTGTCTCTTTTTCTCCGCATTTTCTTTCCGTTTGCGGAAAGAAAATGTTATAATAAGAGAGAGAGAATACGTAGTAGGACTTGGATTTGATTGTTTTAGGGATTTTGGATGGATTGAGAGAAAGAGAGAGAGAGAGAGAAGAGAAGGCAACGTTCACAAAAGTTACACCGAAAAAACAATAGGTGAAGAGACAAAACAACAACGAAGAAGACTTGACAAATTAATTACAAAAAAAAAAAAAGAAAACAGTTTCGTGTGTCTTTTGTTGTTGTTAGTGCAAACACAGTTTCTCCGAAAACAATTGTTGTTGGCGCTCGACTGACGTTGCCCACTCAATCCCCCCCCCCAGATTTTTTCCTCTCAAGAAAAAAAATAAAATTAATAAAAGAAAATTTGATTTTCATTTTAAAACTGGTATATTTATTGATATAATCGTATTTTCAACCCGGACATTATTTACATATTTGTTCGTTTCTCTTTTTCTTTTGTTTCATTTGCAATTATTTCCCTCTGATTTTCATTTTGAGTTTCAATTTCAAAAGCAAAAAAAAACGGATTTCGATGGTTGAAAGTAATAAAAGAAGGTCCTAAACCGTAAATAATGCAGATCAAAAGTGAAAAATTATTAAATAAATAGATAGTTATTAATATTAATATATGTTTTTTTTTTTTTTATTTAATCATATTTTTTTCTTCTTCATATAAAGTAATCTTAATCATTTTTTTTTAAATAAATAAGTAAATTAATTAAATTTTGGGGTTGTTTTTTGAAAAAAAATCGTAGATGGTCTGATTTTTCTTTTGTTTTTGCTTGTTTTTAGGCTGCGACGATTGACACACACGAGAGAGCGGTATTGTTTTTGAATTTGTTTGATTTTGTTTTTTGTCTTTGTAATTTCGCAGTCGGCCCCCAGATGGTAGTAGGTAGATCCTGGAGGAAGGGTCCTTAGGAGCTACGAGTGTAATACAAAAAAAAAAGATAGGGTCATGCACACTAGGAAACTCTTCGCTGTATGTTTTTGTGTGTGTTTTCATTTTCTTTCTACTTCTTCTTCTTTTTTTTTAAACAACAACAATCACAACAACAACAACAACAACAAAAAAAAAACTTTTGTAAGAAGGCATCGGCAACCAACAAAAAAAAAATTATGTGTGTGTAATTATAATATTAAAGTGAAAACTCGCCAGAGCAAAAGCAGGCAGAACACCTCTGATTAGGGCAGAAGCAGAAGTACTCTCGGATTCCTTAGATCTCGTTGAAAAACAAATGAAAAAAAAATTGACGAACGCGTGTTGTGTGTTGCTTATATCATTGTAACAATAGTCGAGAACAAATGAATTGCTTCACTTCAGTTAATCCAGAGGTGTTAGGCTGTGTTTTTGCGGCAGCGGATTGTTTTTGTTTTTTACATTTTTAACAACAACAGAAAAAACAACAACAATTAAATCAACGTGTACGAAATGGGGGTGTGTGTATATATATCTATATATATATGTGTATATAAATATATAAAAAAAATATCAGGAAAAGCCCTCAAATCTGATGAACCTTCATTCTGGTTTTAAAATTTGACAGTTGACAGTTTACTTTGACAGTTACGTTGTGTACTTTTTTTCTCGGATACCGATTTTCCATCATTCTTTCTTTCTTTTTCTTTTTTTTTTCACTATCGTGACTAAAACGTGATGATGATAATAATAATAATAATATTGACTTTTTTTTTTAATCGTAATACAAGTTTTCTCGTAGGTAGATAGATTTAGAAGATTTAGAATCAAGGAGACACTCACCCTCCCAAGTGGGCACCGGTGTCCATGCTCAAGCATCCAGCGCCACCGCCGAATCCGTAACCCTTGGGTCCGTATTTGCGGGCGTGGCAGTTCTTGCAGTAAAGTTCCTTCTCGTGCTCGGAGCAGTTGGTGGAGTCCAACATCTTACCGCAAAGTCCTGAACAAAAAAAACAACAACAAAAAAAAATTAATAAAAAAATCAAACTTTTGTATACAAAAATCAAAATTAGAGTCCTTAGAAAGTTGAATATTTTAGTCAAGAAATTTGTGAAACATCCAAATAGACTTTGGAATGAAACATGATCAGTATAGAGATATTAGGAATCTAAATTTCACTTCCTAGATTATAAAAATTGAGATTTGAAGCATAAAAATATTATTTCCAATTTGTTGATTGATGAGTCAAGAAATTGATGGTGGATTGAAATAGGTTTTAGATTGTAAGACAATCATGGTAGTCGTATTCAGGAAGTTAAATATTACTTTTGATCAAGTAATTAAAGCATTGTAAATATTATATTCAAGAAATGTTTCGATTTTGTTGATGGATCCTTACCGCATTTGAAGCAGGATTTGTGGTATTTGTAGCCTCCAGCGACGCGCTCTTCAGCGGCGTAGACGGACTTTTCGCATTTCGGGCACTTGGGGTTTTCTACTGGCTTGAAAGGCATGGTTGATGGATTTCACTTGTCGGCCTGCAATGAGAAGAAAACGAACAAATTAAATAAAACGAAAAGAACTAAACTGTCGAGTTGCGGCTTCTTTGGCTTCGGGCCAGATTAGGTAATAGAATCTAATAACCGCGACGAACGAGAGATGGGGGGGAAGAGGAAGAGAGAGGTGATGGATGTTATGATTCATGTGCAAAGGGTAAAAATAGGCTTTGGCCGAGATCCAAGAGTGTGTGTGTGTGTGTGTTTGTTATGGGTGTGCGTGTTGAGAGAGCGCACGCATCCGCTTTCCATCATCATCATCATCGTAGCAGTGATCATCATCATCATCATAGTCGATCCAAATTTGGAAGCGCACAGGTGAATCGATGATTCGGGTTTCCAATCCAAAGCTCACGATGATGATGATTGCGATGATCTATTTTTAGCACACGATAATCGCACTGTACAATGAAATTACTACACTTTGCTTCACTTTCTCAAATCTCTTGAACCTCTTGGATCAAGGTGTTTCTTTCTTTATTTCTGTTTGTGTGTTTAGTATTATGTATAATATGAATATTTACCTGGTCGGTTTCGTAATAGGGTAGTAGTTCTGGACTACAACGAGATGGTTTGTAAGTGTGAGTAAGTGTTTGGATGAGAGTGTGCGTGTGTCTCACTGACTACCACCGTGGTTCGAATGACTTGGATGGCTGCTGCAGCGGCTAGTCTATGAAGTAGCTTTTGCACACGACCCTTAGCTCCGGGGGTGGGGACCGGGGCCTCTGTCCGTCTCCCTCTTCGGCATAGCCGCATCCTGCTTCGCTTCACCATCTCGTTACATTACGGACTCAGAATAGCCTTTTGAGCAGCGATCTATTTTCGTTTTTGGATGCACGGCAGAGATGACAGATCTACTTTTTCGATAAAAACCACACCTTTTTCAGAAATCCGACACCGGCACACACACACACACACTCACATTCCTTCAGCACACAAATCGAATTTGATTTTTTTTTTTGCACTCGATACGCAAATTTCCGAACAAAAAAAAAATGAAAATTACAAAACCCGTGCGGAAAATAGTTTTACGCTGTTTATTATTGGAACCTGACTCATCATTGACTAAGAAAAACAGACGAAATTTGCTGATCGATACAATTAGCAAATTAGAAATAGAATATTTCATTTGATTCTCGCAAACAATATATACAATTTTTCTCTAAAATCAATTGAATATAATAATAATTAGAGCCTGTTATCAATCGAGTTCGATTGCCAAGTTTCTCCTCTTTTGGTCGACGTTCAAGCATCTCAGCAATGTGCGATTCGCATCCAACCCGACATTCCAGTCTCAATGGCCTCTGATAACATTCATCTCAAATTCTTCATTAATCGCATTCACAACAACTTCTTCATATTAATTTTCAGTTTTTTTTTATTTATAAAAATTTACTATATATAAGACCTAGGTTAATACCACGTGGAACATCTGCTACAGCTTTAAGCAAACATTTCACATGTTGTTTATTATAGCAAATTAGTCGTTATTTGGTCCATCGTAAAATGAAACCATTAATATAAACATTTCCAATATGTATGTAGGACCTAGGTTAATGCCATGTGGAACAACTATCAGAAATTGTCAATTACTAACTAAATAATTCATCCGGCTGATTCATTTGTTTTTCGACATTTTTTTTTGGTGTAGTCACCATTTCAATTGTTTTGTTTTAAAATCCTTATATATGTTTACAGTAAAGTAATAGTATTTTTTTTTTGCAATTAAATTTGTTTATAATTTCGGAGATTGTCACATTTTTTCAACACTTTCAAGTAGCAATTGTTTTTTTTTTTTTTTTTTTCGTTTCTGGTTATGTTTCTAACCTACGATAATAAACGTTGCAGGATATAGTTCAAACTGTGGCAAGATGTCTTCGTTAAATTTGCGCACTTTATTTGTTTTGAATTCACTGCATTCGTTTATTATCTTAACGCGTAAATTATTAGCACTGTCACTTTTTGTTATGATCATCGTTTGTTTTTCTCTATGCATACTCGATTAATTGCAACACTTTCGAGAAACAATTGTTATAGCGATGTTCATATCTTTTATGAATAATTTAATTTAAGATACATTAAAAAATATTATAATTTCAATAAATATTAGAATTTTTAAATAATTTTAATATGATAAGGATATACGTAGAGGTAAAATAATGAAAACTCAAAATTTTGCTATTTTTTTTGTTAAATTTATTTTTTTAGAACAATTGACATCAAAAAAAAAATGATATAATTAGTACTAATTACGAATGTTTTGAATAGATTCTGAAAGGATTTAAGATTTTCAGATAAAATACATGTAATTTGCAAAGAATTGATCAAGAGTGTAGATGTTAGCTTTTAAATAAAAACGAAATTTTTTGTCATAGCTACAACAAAAGGAAAATTGTTGTCATAACTACTTTCCGAATCGATTAACAGAAATTGTTGTTATAACTGCATGTTACAAATGATGTGAGGATTTAACAAAATAAATAAAAAAATGGTACTTTTGAACAGATTCTGAATCGATTTACAAAGTGTGTTGTCATAGCTACAAGTGATGCGTTGTGGATCGTTTAAGATGAATTAGGAGAGTTGACGTTTGCATTAAAAACAAGAGAAAATCCGGTTGTCATAACTACGAGTTATAAGTAGCGTTTGGATTTGGGATTCTGGATGAAATGTTATCTTTGCCGGACGTTTACACTGGTCGGCGATCGTAAATCCGGCAATTACGTAACGCGTCCTTTAAATTTGGACGCGAACGCGGGATTATTTAATAAGAAATAATCGTGTCCGTTTTTGCGAGTTATTTGGGAAATGCAGGTCGGACCTCGACGCTTGCCAACTGCTGTGTTTGTTGCACTTCTGCACAACCGGCAACAACAGTAGCAACAAGTAAACAACAACAACAACAAAAAACAGATGAAGCAAACAACAAAACGAATGTGTCGCATGGAAACGGTTTCTATGTAACGCCGGGGAGATAATCTGGGTGGAGGATCGGGTTGAGATCCAGGCTATTTCCAGAATTTGTTTTCTTTTCCAGGAAAGTGTGTCGAAAGTGATGCAACGACGAGCATCGTTTTTAATTGGTCCTTCTACTTCTTTCCGCGTCTTCCATCTTCCTCCGTTCGAGGTGTATTATGTTTCCAACGGTGAGATGAGATGAGATATGTGCGCGTGTTACGGTTTCGGAAGATGAGTTGTGTTGTTACGCCCACGCAAACGGTGCGAATAGGACCGAATTAGAATCGAAGCGGCGACGATGAGAGAGGTGAATCAGTAGTGCAAAAGTATTCATATTTTATTTTCTTTTCTGTCTCCGCACACCGAACAGAACCGATTGATTTCTATTGGTATTCGAATATCGAAGAAGTCGAAGAGTCGCCTCATCTGAAATTTGAAAAACAAAAATAAAAGAGTAATAAAAGAAAGAGCACATCTAGTGCGGCTGTGGGCCGCCGTCACGCATAATAATCTTTGGCAGCGCGGATAACGGATAATCCACTATTAATAAAAATGAATTTCGCAGATTTTCGAAACGCCACGTCACCGCGCCTCGACCCATGCCAACTTACCTGAAAAGGTTTCCATCTCCACGCCCAAACAACCGAACACAAATCGTCGCACATAACCATAAACAGGTTGAACAACAGTGACAAAACAATTTCCCCCAAAATTTACAACGGTGACACACGTCAATCTGTTGTAAAACAAATCAAAATTTTGACATTTAATATTTGACATTTGGAAATTATTTCTATATATTAAAAGTTTTATTAGAAAACAAATCTTGACATTTCACTGAAACCATTTTTGTAAGAGTCACTTTGTGTGTTTGTGTGTGTGTGTGGTTATAGAATAGCAGTGACCTTAGGAATGGTATTTTTAACAACGAAATATGAAAATATCTGTGAACTTCAAAAGTCTCATTTGTTTCGCTTTCCGAGAACGCCGTCTATTTGTTTCATAAATAATTTCAATTTGTTGCAATTACAGAATTACAATTAGTTTTCTTTTTATTATCGAAATATTCAATTTTTCTATTCTATTTTGATCTAAAAAGGCGTAAATTTGAAGTTTCTGACTCTATCATCTGGTATCTCTCAAATACACATTAAATGACGTTTATGAAATGACGTGCAAGGTATTTGATAAGTGATGTTAAGAGTATCAATCGAAATTGTCCATTGATGGTGAGATTATATGAACTTTGGATTTTGTATCCAAGAAAATAGGCAATAGAAATTGGATCAAAGAGAATACCATCAGTGACGTAAATCTGACGTTTCTAATCCTATCACCTGTTATATGTCAAATACACATAAAATCATAGAACAAGGTTATGCAATGCTACGAATGACTTAGAAGCTCGTAAAATTGAATTGATTTACGAGTTAATTCTGACTTTTCTAACGCTTCCAGCTGTCACCTGTCAAATACATATACAAATTATATAATAAGGTTATACAATGCATTTAATAAGAAATATTAAAAAATAATCTATCCATAAAGTTTTCGTACGTATTTTTTGTTTCATTTTAGCAGTTACACCTTTTTCAATGGTATGAATGACACCAAAAGAAAAAAAATATTATTTTTTTGTAGAAGCTTGTAAATTGAAGCTTGTAAATTGTAAATGATGTAATTCTGACGTTTCTAACTTTTCCACCTGTCATATGTCAAATACACAATTATCCATTGATGGTTCGTACGTATTTTCTTTCATTTTCGCCGCTACAGTTTTGTTTCAATACCACGAATTACGTGGATTGCTGTGTAATATATATTCAAAATGAGATTTCTGGTATCTATCAATTAAAAAATTACGTAATTCTGACGATGCTGTTTCACCTGTCATCTGTCAAATACAAATAATCATATAATAAGGTTATGCAACTTATTTACTAAGAAATATGAAAAATTGTCCATGAAATTTTCATTTGTATTTTGTTTCAATACCACGAATGACGACAAAAGAAAAAAAATTGTTGAAACTCGTATAATTGAATTAAAAAATGACGTAATTCTGACGTTTCTGACTGTATCACCTGTCATCTGTCAAATACACGTATAACAAATCATATAATAAGGTTATGCAATGTATTCACTAAGAAATATGAAAAATTGTCCATGGAATTTTCGTACGTATTTTGTTTCATTTTCGTCGTTTGTTTCAATACCACGAATGACGTGGATTGCTGTGTAAAATATATTCGAAATGAAATTTAAAAAAAAACAACGAAGAATCAAGAAGACGTGAAACAAAATAAATATATATGAAATTTTCGTCGAAGCTCGTAAAACTGAAATCAAGGTGACCGAAATCTAAAATAAAGAAATATCATTTTTTTAGTATGTAAATATATTTTTTTAATTATAGCTTAAAATTAATCAAACTCAAATTTTAATATAAACTTTGAAGTATTACAAAAGTTAAACTTTTCGTGCAAATAATTGTTTTACCTATAAATACTTGACATTCAAATTAAATCCATGAATGTACGAAAAAAACTAAGTTGATACAAAAGCAATCAATTTTCGATTTACGATATTTTGTAAATTTGTATCAAAATTTTAATGTGTTTTATTGAAGTTAAATTTATAAATAAAAAAATGAGTAGAAGGTGATCAAGACGGCGACGATCATGGGAAAAGTATTCCGTGTATTTAGTTGGCGAAGATAGCGCTAGACCCTGTGCATCATCTACCTACAAACCGACGTCTCGCACACTCATTAGCCGAAAATGTATATTGAAAGCAACAAACAAACTGAACACGGCGTCTTCTTTTTAGCAAATGCCGACAGAATAAAAATAATTTTCAGTGTCTGTAATAACTGCTGAACGCCGCCCGCCCTGCCTCTTCACTCCGTCCGTGCCCGATGATGATTCATAAGCGTAACGTAACGTGGATTTATCGTCGGCAAATGTTAATCGTAAAGGTAAAAATAATTCGAATTCGATCCAACTGACCAAAAAAAAGAAGAAATAAAAAAAGATTAAGAAATATATATATTTATAAGCCAAGTGTTAATGATCCAAACGCTGTTTCGTCGTTGCATCGCCAACATCGAGAATACCTGTCTCGGATTCCAAACAAAAGCAACGCACCGTTGTTTATCAGCAGCACTCTACGATCCTCAAACTATTCATATTCAATTGTTAAACAAGCTTAGTTACAAATAACGGTTGCTATGGAAATAACAAATATTGTTAAAATATTCATTTAGTAATATCGGACATTTTGATTATTGGTATTAGAAGAAATATAAATTCGTTCACAAGTTTTTCGTTCAAATATTTACTCGATGGGAAACACTGAAATTTAACTGAAACAACGAATAAATCAATCGGGTTATTTTTAACCAAGAAACCCCAATAGAAAACTTAGTAAAACAAATTCTTGAAATATGATAGTAAATTTGTTGGTATTTTAATATAAATAACTTTAATATTATTTTTTTTAGAGAATCAAGACAGAAAAAAAAGAAGAAACTGTAACAGAGAGTATAAGATAATTATGTAACTTTGATCTATGAATAATGCGGCCGTATTTTAGTAGACTCAGCGAGTGAGTGTGCGTGTGTGTGTCTATATATTATTATATACTAAATATTTTTTTTTGTTCATGTCCACTTCGCGTTGCGTCAATGGAGCACTAAAAATATCACCAAAACAACTCCAGAGAAGAAGCGAAGACGATCATAAATTTAATTAGAACGAACGTGGAAAAAAAATAAATCTAATTATAAAAAATTTAACTTTTCGTTCAAAATTTACTCTTATTTTATTGTTTCAATTCGACCTTGAACTTGATTCGCACTCTCCAACATAGATTAAGAATTGTGACATTTAAATTGATTGCATATTTTATGACAGATGGCGCTCATCAATTGACAGGTTGCACTGGGTTTTAAACGTAATATATAAAACGGTATGAAAATGACATTTAACAATTAAAGGAAAGCGAACGAATTGCTCTATTTCTTATTGTTTCTTTTCTACTAAATTCGAGTACTGTTTGGATCAGAAATAGAATTTGAATTAATGCGGTTTTCTTGCGAGGGGATTCGAAAAATGTTTCACATTTAATGAATAACACGCGAGATCTAATTTCGTACCAGTGTTTAACCAGCTGCTTAAAAGCGGATTACACAAAACCCTAGTTAATACAAAGGATGCATATTAAAAAGACTTGATTTTGTTTTTTAAATATTATGCAAACTTTTAGGTTATGTCTTCACAATGATTCATATTTAAGAAATCAATGACATTTTACATCATCGCCTATTATTAAGTACTACTACATAGTTACGGTTGCTATGTTACTAAACACATATTATTGCTGTTAAGAATAATTCTCTTGTTATTATGGACTCTATCCCTACGCCTTACGCTTCTCTTCCTGTTGCTACGTGCGTTTCTCTTGTTATAAAGACTCCTTGCGGTTGCTACGGACGCTTAATTTGTTACTAAGGACGCCGAACGGTTGCTATGGATCCTACGGCTGTTACTAAAGACGCTGAATGGTTGCTAGGGACGCTAGGGTTGCTATAATCAACTTGTAAATAAGTAAAATAAGTAACTTTTAAATATTTTTACAACAAAGTATTGATGAAGGTGAAATAGTGAACAGAGGACACCGATTAAATCCGAAGAAGTTAAATAAATAAATAGAATAATGTATTTTAAACTTGTAATTCTAAACTTGAGACGTTTAGATTTAGTTAAGTGAAAAATTAAGTGTCGTAAAGTATGCACAAATAATGTTTCTCTAACGTCTAATTAAAGAACGGCCATGTTATTCTGGTTGTCATGGTTACATAAGCTCTGTTTATGTGAATGTTTTTCGAATTATCGGCGCTATTTTTGTGTGTTTCCACTCTATTTTCGTCGTCGACGGAATTCATTAAATTAAGTAAATCGAAGTGAGCAAATGTGAGTAAATGTATACATTGTAAATACACGATTTTGTTATCATTCCATACATAAACTGGATTCAGATTTATTTGATTTCTTTGTATCGAGTTTATTTGATTATGTGTTAGAGACGAAATGATTTTGTTAAAATAAACTTTTAGTGATGATTGTAGAAGTGCAATGATTCAGTAAAGATTGGAAGAGCGTTTGTATTTGTGGAGCAGCGTTTTGTGGAATTGGAGAAATAATACGAGTATTCATTACAGAGAAAAGGTTCGCTCTCCACTATTGCACAACCAAACTTGGTGGAAGAGGTTGAACCGAAGAAGTGCGTTCTCCTCGGCCTTCTAGATCGAGGAGGAACGCAGAATGTGTTTAGGCGGACTCGCATTTAGGCCATTTCGTCTGCTATAAATAAAGCGGTTTGAGCGCGAGCCAAAAAGGTCTATCTAAACACATCTCTCTCGGAGCGCGGAACCAACGAACGAACACCAGCCACAGCCGCCTATGTCCGTCCACATATGCTGGCTGCTGCATGAACCAGAAGAAAAAGCAGCACGAAAGTGAGAAAAAAAACGACGGAAGACAAGAGTTGAGAACCCAGAAACGACGACAAAAATTCCTGGAGCGACCAATTTAAATTCCACCTGTACCATCAGCATGATTTTCCTCATTGCTCTACAAATACCTTTTCTTGTTTATTCAGATTTATATATATGAGTTAAAGTTTTCCAAATTTTAGAACAATTTTTGTATAAAGAAGTGCGAACTGAGATGTCGTCTATCAATCAGGGATTTGGAATGTTAATGCTAATTAGCGTTTGTTTGCGAGCCGAAGATTGCTAATTAATGGTACGAGGATGATACAGTTCTATTTTAAAGTTTCACATTGAACAGATACGCACGACCTCTGTGTACTTTGGAGTGGACTCTGTGTAAACTTTATCAGGAAGTAGCGTTTACTTCCTTTCATCCCGTTCGACTTCTGCAAATATTTCCATTATAATTTACGAAAACCAATTAATTCAATAACATCCGTACTTTTTTTTACTTGTTGTACAGTTCGAATTATACTTTTCCAATACATCAAACTTTACTATATCGTTATAAAGACACCTTGTGATTGTTACGGACTCTTAATTTGTTGCTAAGAACGCTGAACGGTTTCTATGGATTCTACGGCGGTTACTAAAGACGCTGAATGGTTGCTAGGGACTTGTAAACAACTTGTAAATAAGTAAAATAAGTAACTTTTAAATATTTTTACAACAAAGTACTGATGAAGGTGAAATATTGTCAGAGGACACAGATTAGATCCGAAGAAGTTAAATAAATAAATAGAATAATGTATTCTAAACTTGAAACATTTAGTAATATATCTTTGATAAATCTTGTAATTATTGAATATACTCAAAAACTAGTAATAAGTCAATATTTTATTTATTAGCTGTCTTGACTATAATTGAAATAGTTTAATTTAAGCCAAGAACAAATTTTGTTTTTTTTACTTGTTGTCTTGACTACAGTTCGAATTACACTTTTTCAATAATTCAACATTTTCTATATTTTTGATAAATCTAATAAGAATTGAATATGCTAAAAACTAGTAATAGTTTTCCTTAACTATCTTGTTTTTTTTTACTTGTTGTCTTCACTATTACACTTTTCCAATAATTAAAAATTTACTGTGATAAATCTTGTCATTAATGAATATGCTCAGAACTAACAATGATCAAATTTTTGTTTATTATTTGCCTTGACCACAGCTTAAAACAATCCAATAACAAATTTTGTTTTTCTTACTTATTGTCCTGACTACAGAAATTCATTATTTCTCTCATAAATCTTATAAACGCTCAAAACCAGTAATGAGCAAATATTTGTTTATTGATTGTCATGACTACAATTGAAATAATTTATTAATTATCGTAGATTCCATAGACATTTTGATATGCGTTTTGGAATATCAAATGTTTGACAGTTAACATAATGAAACATAACCTAAACTACTATAACAAATACAATTATTTCCATAACAAAATTAGTAATGATCAAATTAAAAATAAATGTCACAAAACAGAATTTTTCTAACCTAACCTAACCAAAGGTTTTGTTAGGTTATTAACCTAACCTAATCTAATTATTATTTATTTGTTGGTTATAAAAATCAAAGGTACAATATAACTAATCACTTAACCCAACTTAACCTAACAATGACGTAATATAACCTCTAATTTAAGGTAACCTAAGCAAGTGTGATCTAATATAAGTTGGCAGAACCAAAGATTTTGTTAGGTTAGGTTAGATTATGAAACTAACCTAATCTAATTATTTTATCTTCATTGATTATAAAAACAAAAGTATCATATAAATAATTACTGACTTAACTTAACCTAACCATGACATAAAGTCTAACTTAATCAATAAATTAACCTCTAATTTAATGTAACCTAAACAAGTCTGATCTATTACAAATTGGCACAACCAAAGATTTTGTTATTTTAGGTTAGATTATTAAACTAACCTAATTTAATTATTTTATCTTTATTGATTATAAAAACAAAAGTATCATATAAATAATTACTGACTTAACCTAACTTAACCTTGACATAACCACCAACTTAATCAATAAGTTAACCTCTAATTTAACCCAACCTCTAAGCAAGTCTGATCTAATTTAACGTATAAGTTTGATATTTCTTTAATTTACTTATTTATGACTTTGCTTTCAAACAAAACTATGTATTGTAATGTATATGTTTATTACATAAATGATGGATGCGTTTTGCATTTAGACCGTGGGTGTTCGGACGTTTTCCACGAAAATTAAAAAGAAATGTGTTTACATTGTAATAGTATTTGAATTTATTGTACAGTAGTTGATGGTGGCCATGCCAACTATGCGAAATCGACATACACAAAAAAAAGTGAAGAAAAACACACAAAAAAAAGAGAGAAGTGTAATCTATTTGCGGTCCGCATTTTCTCATGATGCATTTCTTTCGATCCAAATTACATTCGTCGTCGTAGTCGTAGTCGGTGGGCACCCAATTTACGTTCTTCTCCTCCGCCACTTTGCGGGATCTATTTTTTGACAAGCCGCGCGACATTATTCACCGCGGATAAATGATAAATTTAGATTGTTTTCGGCGCCCACGCGACCAAAAAACCGGTATAAACGCTCTCTCATCTGGAGGAGAGCCGAGAGGCCCAAAGAACGATTCGCGCGATGCACACGAACCGAACAAAATTAAACTATGACTACACGCCACTCCGCATACTCTCAATCCGCGCCCAATTTTCGCGTATTCCTTTTTTTGGTACATCGCAAAAAAAGTTACGAAAAATACTAATATATAATAGAAATATTTGATAAATTGACATGTTCAAGTTCAAAATGTTCATCATAATATTGTAGATGAGACCTAGAAGGTGTCCCAGTGGTACTCTTAGTAATTTGATACTAATAACTAACTTTTTCTATGTTTCAGTTGTTTTCTTGTAACAACAGACAAAAACAAATAAAAAAATGACAGCTGTCAAAAAGTGACAATTGGACTATTCACGTTGGAAATGTAACTTGAATCCTGTGGCATTCCAGATATTTATGACTGTAGTAATATGATACCAACAACTCTGAAGAAGTTTCCATAGAGATTCAAAGATGTTTTTCACAAAATAACAAAACGGCTTCAAAACAAAAGTACGGACTGTTGTCACCTGTCGTTGTGTTGTTGCGGTAATCGCCATTTAATTGGCGGACATTTTGCGAATTTACAGCGAAATTCCGTAAATTGTTATTGCCGTGGCAACGGACCAAGAGCAACATTTTCGCGGCAGGTGCGAAATTTTATTTATACTTATGGTACGTTTCTGGTCTCGTCCGATCCTAACGTCCAACAAACGTCCACAGAAAAAAAGATGAAGAAGAAGAAGAGAGAAAATAAAAATTTGGAAGATCTGAACGCGAAAATCGCAGAGGTCGTAAATATCAAAATAAATGAATTATTTAATTGTTGTTGTTGCTCGCATTCTACGCGAAATCTGATACGTCCATAAATCATTGGTTTGGAAACAGTTGATGCCAACTGTTCTTTAAGATTACAATTATATCTTAAGTTGGAACTATTTCATGAGAAACTAAAGCGTTCCCAGAATTTAACTAGTAAATCCTTTGTTTGGAAACAGTTGAAAATTGTTGATTTCAATTGTTCTCTGAGATTACTATGTTGCTTAGGTTGGTATTACTTAATGAGAAAGTAAAACGATTCCAGAATTAACCTATAAATCATTCGGTTGAAAACAATTGAAAATTGTTGATGCCAATTGTTCTCTGAGATAACTATGTTGTTTAAGTTGGTACTACTTAATGAGAAAGTAAAACGATTCCAGAATTAACCTATAAATCATTCGGTTGAAAACAATTGAAAATTTTCGATGCCAACTGTTCTCTAAGATTACAATTATATCTTAAGTTGGTACTATTTCATGAGAAAGTAAAGCGTTCCTAGAATTAGGCTAGTAAATCATTTGTTTTGAAACAGTTGAAAATTGTTGATGCCAATTGTTCTCTGAGATTACTATGTAGTTTAAGTTGGTACCATTTAATGAGAAAGTAAAACGATTCCAGAATTAACCTATAAATCATTCGGTTGGAAACAATTGAAAATTGTTGATGCCAACTGTTCTCTAATATTACAATTATATCTTAAGTTGATACTATTTAATGAGAAACTAAAGCGTTCCTAGAATTAAGCTAGTAAATCATTTGTTTGGAAACAGTTGAAAATTGTTGATGCCAATTGTTCTCTGAATTACTATGTTGTTTAAGTTGGTACTATTTAATGAGAAAGTAAAACGATTCCAGAATTAACCTATAAATCATTCGGTTAGAAACAATTGAAAATTGTTGATGCCAACTGTTCTTTAAGATTACAATTATATCTTAAGTTGGAACTATTTCATGAGAAACTAAAGCGTTCCTAAAATTAAGCTAGTAAATCATTTGTTTGGAAACAGTTGAAAATTGTTGATGCCAATTGTTCTCTGAGATAACTATGTTGTTTAAGTTGGTACTACTTAATGAGAAAGTAAAGCGATTCCAGAATTAACCTATAAATCATTCGGTTGAAAACAATTGAAAATTGTTGATGCCAACTGTTCTCTAAGATTACAATTGTATCTTAACTTGGTACTATTTAATGAGAAACTAAAGCGTTTCTAGAATTAAGCTAGTAAATCATTCGATTAGAAACAGTTGAAAATTGTTGATTTCAATTGTCCTCTGAGATTACTATGTTGTTTAAGTTGGTATTACTTAATGAAAAAGTAAAGCTATTCTAGAATTAACCTAAATATTCATAAATTTTAATAATTTCACCCTTAATTTTTAACTAATTAAGTTCTATTGAAAAGTATATATTAACATATAAATACCAATACTGAATTACAAAGAGCATATGTTTAAGATGTTGGAAAGCTCTGATCTAACTTAATCTTTCATAAGAAATATTTTCTCTAAAATAAATAAATAAATTTTAATAAGTAACTATAATAATTATAGCCAAAATAAGTGTAATTAATTATTAAACATCTAGAACTAAGTTTAATGAGAAATCAATAGGTTTCGCTCTCACAATGCAGATTTCTATACGCCCTTCGCTTATTTTTGGAGATCCCTGTTGCATACGTCTCCGATAGATGGCACTTGCATCTACATTCATCACTTAGACTTCCTTTAAGTATTTAAATATTTAGTTATACATTATGTAAATGAAGAACGAATAATATAATTAATACATAATTTGCAGATTTTAATTATTTAAATCCAATTAGACTCAATTATCTTAAATTGAGTATCAAAATATGATTGTTAAGTAGCGTGATTGTAAACGTAAATGTTTGTCAGCTGTACCAACTTCAATATTGTCAGTTTTTTTTTTATATAACCTAATAATAACAGTTGGCACTTTTGACATATATTTAATTGACGTATCACGAATGCAATTTAATTTAGCACTTGTTTTTGTTAACTATTACATCCATAGCTTACTAAAAACATAAAACAAATAGTTATTAATTAAGTAAATTTTGATGAATTTCATTACAATTCTTAAATACTTGATCATTTAAATATAAAAAAAATTTGGAATTTTTTATTTAGTCTATTTACAACATAATTTAATGAAAATGTAATTAATTGTAATTTGAAAATGAATTCTTGTATATGAATTTCGTAATAAGTTTATTTAGAAAACTGCGTGAAATGAAACATTTGTATATGAATTGGTGGTGTTCAAAGTCCTTTGGATATTTTGCAAATAAATGCAACGAGGCCATGAGCTAATTTCGTCGTATCACCATGGCAACAGAGATCAAAAGAATCCAATGCATTGGACTGTCAAAGTGACAGGTGTGACGTTACGTGCACGTAAGTTTGTTGTGCGAATTCGGTCCAATTAAGATGTGCACGAAGGCGCCAATTTCTTCTTTTTGTTGTTGTCACAGATAAAACACAGAAATAGAGGAATTCGGCGTGGGCGAGGATTTCGCAATTGCGCGTTTTTCGCAAGTTCTAAAATAGGAACACCTGTTCCTGTTGCCGTAATCTGGTTCAAGGAGAACTAGATGATGAAGGAGAGTTTAGGATGAAGGGTTTTTTGAAGAAAGATTTGTCGTGTTTTGTTTTTAATAATATAAATATATATATATACGTTTATTTACTCATCTTTCTTTCAGTTCAAATAGATAAAAATAAAGGTGCATAAAAAATAGATTGTTGTTGTTTTGTTTTTTTTTGTGTTTTGTTATGTGTGTGTATGTTTTAATTTTTTTAGTTTTTTAATTTTTGTTAAGTTGGATTTACTTTCCCATGAGGATTTTGCGGGAAGCTCCCATGTTTTGACCGGCTTGGGTGGCGCCCTTGTTGGATCCGGCTTGAAGACCGATCATGGTCTGTCCGGCCTTCAACTGTTCCTCGGTGAAGTCGCGTTTGTTCTCGTCGGATGGTTTCGGTCCCAAGTAGGGTCCCTTCCATTCGGCGTGCTTGTACGTCTGCCTGCCCAGGGCGAAGATGGTGTTGGTCACCTGAGCGATGTCCTTCTTCTCCCACAGATCGACGGTCTGGAAAACATCCACGTCGTTGCAGCCGTACGCTTTAAGAGCGGCCTGGAAGCTGCGAAACAATTAGATCTTTAGATATTCGACGACGAAGATTTAGTTAAACTTACTTGTTGATGTTCTCCATCATCTTGAATTGTCCACCGGAGGTGTTGATCTTGGCGACGGAGCCGGGGGCGAGCTTGTTCATCAGCTGGCAGAGGACGGTGCCGTCACGGATGACATCTTCGTAGGCTTCACCTGGTGGGAACTTGGCTCCAAGGATGGTCTCGATCCATTCTTGGGCTTCCTTGTCCTGGGTTAAATCGCGTTTGGAGGCCAACTAATATTTCCCAAAAAAACAAACCAATCAAACAAAGAACTACAACGAGAAATTGATCTTTACCTTGGCACGGACTTGACGTTCGAGAGACATGTTTATTCCTTGAGTTTTGAGTGTATAGTATTGAACACTGCACCAATTGAACTGAAAAACTGATCCTCTTCAGCCGCCGCGACGCTTTTATACGCCCGTCCGCTTTGCATAAACATTTACACAACAACAAAAAAAACATCCTCCTCCCACTCCACCGCCAACATCCGTTCACCGTCGCGACGCCCGCCGCTCCTTTTCGCGAACTTAAAAACTAATTTTAGTAAATTATTCGAATTTCGCGTTTCTTCTAGAATCATACGCGCTCGCACACCAAAACACACGTCTCTCGTTCCAATTACGCAATCTTCTTTCTTCAGCTTTATTAATGGCCCGCAGAATGCACGCTATCTTCATTTGTTTCAATTTCATTCGTCTTTTTTTTCTTTTTTTTTTTCAGTCTGTCGTCGCGTTGCGACCTTCGACGCCAACGTTTTATTTTAGAGGGACGCAACCTTCGATCGCTTCGCCGAAAAAAAAAATCTCACGGGATTCTTCAACACAAAAACCATGGTAACGCATTTTCAGAATAAACAACCATAGCAAATATGATTTTACCGTAATAAATGCCAATTTTCAAGAGAGAAAAAAACAACAAATATTAACAAGATTAAAAAAAAAACAGAAAATTTGAACTATTACATTTAAAGATTTCAGCATAAAATTAACATCGAACGAAATTTCAGAATAAACAATCATGGAAAATATGATTTTATCGTAATAAAAGCCAAGTTTCAGGAGAGAAAAAAATCAACAAATTTTAACAATATTTCAAAAAAATAACCAGGAAATTTGAACCATTACATAGAAAGATTTCAGCACAAAATGAACGTCGAACATGATTTCAGCACAAATAAATCATAGTAACGAAATTTCAGAATAAACAACCATAGCAAATATGATTTTACTGTAATAAATACCAATTTTCAAGAGATAAAAGAAAAAAGAAATTTAACATTACCACAAATGCAAGATTTCAACAAACAAACAGGAAATTTGAACTATTAGAAAGATTTCAGCACAAAATGAACATTGAATGAAATTTACGAAATTTCAGAATAAACAATCATGGAAAATATGATTTTAGCGTAATAAATGCCAATTTTCAAGAGTGAGAAAAAAAAACAACAAATATTAACAAGATTAAAAAAAAAAACAGGAAATTAAAACTATTACATTTAATGATTTCATCACAAAATGAACGTCGAACATGACTTCAGCACAAAAACCATAGTAACGAAATTTCAGAATAAACAACCACAGCAAATATGATTTTACTGTAATAAATAAAAATTTTCAAGAGATAAAAGAGAAAAGAAATTTTAACATTACCACAAATGCAAGAGTTCAACAAAAACAAACAGGAAATTTGAACTATTAGAAAGATTTCAGCACAAAATGAACATCGAACGAAATTTACGAAATTTCAGAATAAACAATCATGGAAAATATGATTTTAACGTAATAACTGCCAATTTTCAAGAGAGAAAAAAACAACAAATATTAATAAGATTTAAAAAAAAAAACAGAAAATTTGAACTATTACTTTTAAAGATTTCAGCACAAAATGAACGTCGAATATGATTTCAGCACAAAAACCATAGTAACCAAATTTTATAATAAAAACAAAAACGAAATTTGAACTATTACATAGAAAGATTTCAAAACAAAATGAACATCGAACATGATTTCAGCACAAAAAATAGTAACAAAATTTCAGAATAAACAACCATAGCAAATATGATTTTACTGTAATAAATACCAATTTTCAAGAGATAAAAGAAAAAAGAAATTTAACATTACCACAAATGCAAGATTTCAACAAAAACAAACAGGAAATTTGAACTATTACATAGAAAGATTTCAGCACAAAATAAACATCGAATGAAATTTACGAAATTTCAGAATAAACAATCATGGAAAATATGATTTTAGCGTAATAAATGACAATTTTCAAGAGTGAGAAAAAAAAACAACAAATATTAACAAGATTAAAAAAAAACAGGAAATTTGAACTATTACATTTAAAGATTTCAGCACAAAATGAACGTCGAACATGATTTCAGCACAAAAAAAACATAGTAACGAAATTTCAGAATAAACAATCATGGCAAATATGATTTTTATCGTAATAAAAGCAAAGTTTCAGGAGAGAGAGAAAAAAAAACAACAAATTTTAACAATACCACAAATTCAAGATTTCAAAAAAAAAACAAACAGGAAATTTGAACTATTACTTAAAAAGATTTCAGCACAAAATGAATGTCGAACATGATTTCAGCACAAAAACCATAGTTACCAAATTTTATAATAAAAACAAATAGAAAATTTGAACTATTACTTAGAAAGATTTCAGAACAAAATGATCATCGATCATGATTTCAGCACAAATAAATCATAGTAACGAAATTTCAGAATAAACAACCATAGCAAATATGATTTTGCTGTAATAAATACCAATTTTCAAGAGATAAAAGAAAAAAAAAATTTAACATTACCACAAATGCAAGATTTCAACAAAAACAAACAGGAAATTTGAACTATTAGAAAGATTTCAGCACAAAATGAACATCGAACGAAATTTACGAAATTTCAGAATAAACAATCACGGAAAATATGATTTTAGCGTAATAAATGCCAATTTCCAAGAGAGAAAAAAAAAACAACAAATATTAACAAGATTTAAAAAAAAAAACAGGAAATTTGAACTATTACATAGAAAGATTTCAGCACAAAATGAACATCGAACATGATTTCAGCACAAAAAATAGTAACAAAATTTCAGAATAAACAACCATAGCAAATATGATTTTACTGTAGTAAATACCAATTTTCAAGAGATAAAAGAAAAAATAAATTTTAACATTACCACAAATGCAAGATTTCAACAAAAACAAACAGGAAATTTGAACTATTAGAAAGATTTCAGCAAAAAATAAATATCGAACGAAATTTACGAAATTTCAGAATAAACAAACATGGAAAATATGATTTTACTGTAATAAATACCAATTTTCAAGAGATAAAAGAAAAAAGAAATTTAACATTACCACAAATGCAAGATTTCAACAAACAAACAGGAAATTTGAACTATTAGAAAGATTTCAGTACAAAATGAACATTGAATGAAATTTACGAAATTTCAGAATAAACAATCATGGAAAATATGATTTTAGCGTAATAAATGCCAATTCAAGAGTGAGAAAAAAAAACAACAAATATTAACAAGATTTCAAAAAAAACAGAAAATTTGAACTATTACATTTAAAGATTTCAGCACAAAATGAACGTCGAACATTATTTCAGCACAAAAACCATAGTAACGAAATTTCAGAATAAACAACCATGGCAAATATGATTTTAGCCTAACAAAAGCCAAGTTTCAAGAGAGAAAAAAAACAACAAATTTTAACAAGATTTCAAAAAAAAAACAGGAAATTTGAACTATTACATAGAAATATTTCAGGACAAGAAAACCATAGTAACGAAATTTCAGAATAAAAACAAAAATAAACAATTACAAGATTTCAGAAAAAGAACAAAACAAAAACGAAATTTGAACTATTACATAGGAAGATTTAAGCACAAAGAAATATATCGGAATTACAACTTTGCAGAGAAATTTCAAACATTCAGGACAAAACTAAAAGAAACCTAAAATCGTATCGAGTATATTTCAGAATAAAACTAAAGGAAAAACGAATTTTACAAAAATGAAAACTTGAAATCGAGATTTCATAAAATAATAATGCTATAGTTTTAGCAAAGAGATTTCACAAGTATGAAAAAAAAATCAAATGAAATTTTATAAAATAACATCATAGAAACATATGGATACAGACAATAATAACGTTCAATTGTTTGTGTATGAAATTGCGCAGGTTTAGATAACCGTAACTCGATTCAACTCGATTAATTATTTATCGATTAGAGGAGATTAATCAACTAATTAGAGCGATCAAATAATTTCACTCGCAATTATTTAGCAATATCAAACAGATATTACAAAAAAAAAATATGTAATCAATTATGATAAATATGAGAGATACATTTGTTGTTTTGTTACGTAATCTGTTTATTTATTTAAGTATAGAATTATACAATTTATATATTAAGATTAAGTTTGTTATTCCAATTGTTAAGTATGACTCGTTTATATAGATTACGATAAATGTAGATAATTTAGTGATTATAAAGCGATGTATAATTGACTTGTGATTATTTTTCAATGGAAAAAAATAAAAATTTAATCAATAATGCTGAAATTCAATGATAAACTCGTTGTTTGTAATGTGATTTGTTCGATTAATAAACAAATAATTTCTCAAGTAACTTGATTATTTAGCTTTAATTTGATTGCTTACTATTGCTTATGCTGCCTTTTCGAAGCTGAAGAAACGTTTCTTCAAGTTTGACAGTGAATTATGACTAAATGACAAATTATAGAACTATATCAGTATGCACGTTTTAAACAGTGAATATTTAGCTTTAATTTGGTTGCTCAATAATGAATATGTAATGTATACTTTTTGAGATATAATCAAAAACGTAAAGACACAAAGTTTAAAAGCGTGCCCTGAAGTTTGACAGCGAATTACGAATAAAATACAAATGATACAATAATACCAATATATATATTTTAAAGAGTAAATATTTAGCTTTAATTTGGTTGCTCAATAATGAATATGTAGTGTATACTTTTTGACTTAACAAAAAAATTGTGAAGACATTGCTTTTTCTAAACTTAAAAAACGTGTCCTCAAGTTTGACAGCAAATGACGGATAAAATACGAAAGATACAATAATACCAAAATCTATATTTTATAGAGTAAATATTTAGCTTTAATTTGGTTGATCAATAATGAATATGTGGTGTATACTTATTGAGTTAACAAAAAAAAGTGAAGACACTGCTTTTTCGAAACTTAAAAAACGTGTCCTCATGTTTGACAGCGAATTACGGATAAAATACAAAGGATACAATAACACCAATATCTATTATTAAAGAGTAAATATTTAGCTTTAATTTAGTTGCTCAATAATGAATATGTAGTGTATACATTTTGAGTTAACAAAAAAAATGTGAAGACTCTGCTTTTTCGAAACTTAAAAAACGTGTCCTCAACTTTGACTGCGAATTACGGATAAAATACAAAGGATACAATAATACAAATATCTATATATTAAAGAGTAAATATTTAACTTTAATTTGGTTGTTCAATAATGAATATATAGTGTATACTTTTTGAGTTAACAAAAAATATGTGAAGACACTGCTTTTTTGAAACTTAAAAAACGTGTCTTGAAGTTTGTCAGCGAATGACGGATAAAATACAAACAATACAATAATACCAATATCTATATATTAAAGAGTAAATATTTAGCTTTAATTTGGTTGATCAATAATGAATATGTACTGTATACTTTTTGAGTTAACTAAAAAAAGTGAAGACACTGCTTTTTTGAAACTTAAAAAACGTGTGCTCAAGTTTGACAGCGAATGACGGATAAAATACGAAAGATACAATAACACCAATATCTATATTTTATAGAGTAAATATTTAGCTTTAAGTTGGTTGCTTAACGATGAATTTGTCTCTCATATTTTTCGAGATATAAGCAAAAATGTAAAGAATCAAAATTGTTTGGAAAGTGTAAAAATAAACTTAAATAAATTGAATTTACGGGAACGAATTTGTTTTACGCGCTGTGCAAGTAGGAATGTTGGCAACGCTCAAATAAGTAGTGATTAAGTGAATAAGTGATGACACCATCCAAAGCACATTCATAATTGTTTGCCAATTTGTAAATATTATCGTTAACAATATTATCGTTAAAATTTCAATAAATATCGATGATTTATAATTTTGACAGTAATTGCATATTGCGTTTGGAAAAGGTTAAGCAATGATTTTAAAGGAAATTGAATGGATGGGTTTTGTAGCAGCAACAATTTCCCAACAGCTAAAGGCAATTCAGTTTTTTAAGATTTATTAAGATTCAATTTCGAATTACTTTTGTATGCGAGGGCCTTTCCATTCCGGATGGAAATTAATCTGCAATTATCAAAGTAATGAAACGAATATGATTTTTTTTTTTATGTATTTCATTGAAATACCTGTTTGTCGAGTGCAAAAATGGTTTCTGTTACTTTAACTAAATCGTTATCATCGACAAGATCCGAAGCTTCGAAGATGTCGTCGTCTGCGACTCCGTAAATCCTCAGCACTGCGCGAAAACTGCAATATCACTGATTTCAATTTCTTTGTTGTTGTATCATCCTTTCTTTACTTTTCGATGTTTTCCAGCATCTTGTATTCTCCTCCGTAAGGATTGATGATGGGAACGGAACCTGGCGCTAATCTATCCATCAGTTGGCACAAAACGATTCCGTCTCTTAAGACGTCTTCGTAGAGTTCACCAGGTGGAAACGCGTCAGGGCCTAAGATTCGCACTATCCAATCTTGCGCTTGCTTCTCCTTCTGCGCGTCTCTCTAAGTACCCAAAGTTTCGATTCCATCAGAGAATTGTGCAGCAAAACAGACAGAGACTGAATTGAAAGGAGAATGGGTTCTTTTTTGAACTCACCTGCATAGTTTCAACGCTGTTGTTGTTTTGATTAGCTATTAACGACTATTGCCAATGGTTCATTTATAGACACTAAATCGATGCAATCAAACTGACTTACGTGCACTGATCACATGATTCATCAACTATTAATCGCACGCTTCCTTTGTCCATGCAAATACAATGGATCAAATCTACAAATTCAAAAACTACATGTTTTATATTGTCTCAATGAAGATTTTTAATACAAAATTTAAACGATTTTTTCTTCAAAACTAAATACAACTCGCACTGTTTGAAACCGGACTAATCGAGGCACTAAATCAAGTCGTATAAATAAAAATTTGACTATATAATGGAAAAAAATATAAATATAAATATAAATTTGTGTATAAGAAAAAAATAATTTTAAATGTAGTTAGTTGATTTTTTTGAATAGAACCATAATAAATCCGGACTGATTGAAGCAGCACTATGCGAGGTGTTGCTGTATACTAATTGTAGCTCAAAATAAGTAAAATATTTTGGGTATTTAAGTATTTTTATGAAACTTTGGAGATCTAAGAAATTAAGATATTTTAACGATCGAAAAAAAATAATTTTGAAGTTTGACAGCGAATGACGGATAAAATACAAATGATACAATAATACCAATATCTATATTTTAAAGAGTAAATATTTAGCTTTAATTTGGTTGCTCAATAATGAATATGTAGTGTATACTTTTTGAGTTAACAAAGAAAAAGTGAAGACACTCCTTTTTCAAAACTTAAAAAACGTGTCTTCAAGTTTGACAGCGAATTACGGATAAAATAAAAACGATAGAATAACACCAATATCTATATTCTAAAAAGTAAATATATAGCTTTAATTTGGTTGCTTAACGATGAATTTGTCTCTCAAATTTTTCGAGATATAAGCAAAAATGTCTTTAAATGTAAGTTTAATTTCTCAATGAAGATTTTGAGAAATTCAAGAAATTTTGAATACAAGATTTTTTCTTCAAAACTAAATACAACTCGAACTGTTTGAAACCGGACTAATCGAGGCACTAAATCAAGTCGTACAAATAAAGATTTGATTATATAATGGAAAAAAACGTCGACAATTTTTGTATAAGAAAAAAATAATTTTTAAATGTAGTTAGTTGAAATTTTTGAATAGAACTATAATAAATCCGGACTGATTGAAGCCGCACTATATGAGGCATTGCTGTATACTAATTGTAGCTCAAAATAAGCAAAATATTTTGGGTATTTAAGCATCATTATGAAACTTTGGAGATCTAAGAGATTAAGATATCTTAACAATCGAAAAAAAATAATTTTGAAGTTTGACAGCGAATGACGGATAAAATACAAACGATACAGTAATACCAATATCTATATTTTAAAGAGTAAATATTTAGCTTTAATTTGGTTGCTCAATAAGAATATGTAGTGTATACTTTTGAGTTAACAAAAAAAAGTGAAGACTCTCTTTTTCAAAACTTAAAAAACGTGTCTTCAAGTTTGACAGCGAATTACGGATAAAATAAAAACGATAGAATAACACCAATATCTATATTTTAAAAAGTAAATATATAGCTTTAATTTGGTTGCTTAACGATGAATTTGTCTCTCATATTTTTCGAGATATAAGCAAAAATGTCTTTAAATGTAAGTTTAATTTCTCAATGAAGATTTTGAGAAATTCAAGAAATTTTGAATACAAGATTTTTTCTTCAAAACTAAATACAACTCGAACTGTTTGAAACCGGACTAATCGAGGCACTAAATCAAGTCGTACAAATAAAGATTTGACTATATAATGAAAAAAAAAACGTCGATAATTTGTGTATAAGAAAAAAATAATTTTTAAATGTAGTTAGTTGAAAATTTTATATGAACTATATAAATCCGGACTGATTGAAGCCGCACTATGCGAGGCATTGCTGTATACTAATTGTAGCTCAAAATAAGTCAAAATATTTTGGGTATTTAAGCATCATTATGAAACTTTGGAGATCTAAGAAATTAAGATATTTTAACGATCGAAAAAAAATAATTTTTCTTTAAAAAAAAACTATAAAAATTAGAATCTACACTACATTTACTCATTATAGCTGAAGTATATATAGAATATTAATAGTCTAATTAAAGCTGAAAGTATATAGAATGTGTTGAGTATTTGAGCATTTTTACGAAACTTACTTATTTTGAGTAATTTTAGTCAATAAAATTTTATGTTTTGGAAAAAAAAAATCAAAAATGATTATATATAAAAACTAAACTTGCACAAAGCTTTATTAAAACACTTACACATTTTACGTTACTTAATTTCTAGTTACACAATTCGCATTTTTTTCTTTTAAAACATTTTTAAATAAATTTACATATAGACAATAAAACTGTTAGTGTTTCCTGCGAACTGTTGGACTCAACAGCTCCAACTCCATCTTCCTTCCATAATAATACTGACGACTGTACTTCTCCATGAATTTCAACGCGTCCGGACAACTCTTGAACAACACGATTGCAACACGACCCGAATCCGACGTTCCTTCATCCACCATCACCACAGACTCCACAAGACCGAACTCTTCACAGGTCCATCTCAAACGTTCTTTGTTCACGCTAATGTGCAAGTTCTTCACTTCGACGGCGCCGATCATCCAACGACACTCCATCAATTCACTTCTACTGAACTCGCTGTATTCGATATTGTCCATCGGTCCATAATCAAAATCCATTGTAAAAAA
>NW_017099294.1:0-22036 GCF_001412225.1 Nicrophorus vespilloides
AGAAGCGGCAAGTAGCAATGTATGAAAATTTCAAATATGTTTCGCAAGTTAATTTGCAAAGTATGCCTAAATTATGTCACAATATCACGTATAGTTCTAAATCGCTTCAAGAATTATTAAAATATGTATATAAGAAATGTATTGGCGTTTGAAGTTTGTAATTGACTTAAGATATTTGAGGTTATTCTCAGTCAAAATCAGTGGCGTACAGTGGCAACAAAACTATTATTTATAATTAACGTCAATGTGTTATGGTAATCATGCAACAAAATTTGATTGTTAGCTGTTGCTAAGATAAACAAAATTAAGGACTAATTGTATATTGATTGCAGATGATTCACAGTTAAATTTGCAATAAAATCAAAAGTCTGTTGACCCGAGAGCGCGCGTGAGTGAGTGTCATCATCATCATCAGCATTGTCGAAGAGATAGAGAGCAATTATTGCAACTGGGAAGGGGGTGCAGATGTCGGCCATATGGCGAACGTTAATTTTCATCATCCGCCCGTCCGTTTCTCGTATGTTTTACACACACAGCCAACTATTTCTTGTTTTTGCATTAATTTCGCGAATCCCACCAAAAAAGGGATTTCCACTGCTGCACAATGGAAACAATTGCAAGTGCGTTTTCTTTCTCTGCGACGAGATGATGATGATGATTATTTTGTTTGTTCCCACGATATATGAGCCCATTTTCCGATGCAAATTATTTCTTTGCGGGGTGAATGAGGAAATGAGTGGAAGTAGAAGAGAGGAGAAGAAACAATGATGCCATTCCTCTGACTAGTCTTTGATTCATCCTCGGTTTCTTAGCAACCGTTGCGAAATCTGCAAAAATAAAAGAGTGTCGCCAGCCTCGCCAGCTTCGATGATTATAAATAGAGCTGCATATGGGTACACACAAAAAACGAATAGTGACACATCTTCAAGACATTTCATGTTCTTCCTGGATGACCATTTTCCTTATTGTAACGTGCAACCAACCAACCAACCACCTGCGACAGAACACCTGTTGTTGCCAGGACGACGGAAGCGCACTCTCCCTTTTTTTTATAACTGCTGCAGTTGCCCTTGAGAGCAGACAACGAGGAGGATGGAAGCATCCATTAACTTAATGAAAGAAGGAGATAGAGAGAAGAGATGAGAGGTGTCTGGATCGATTCCGTTGCTTAGCATCATGATCAACATCGCTTGTTTTTGTTTGTTTTCCCCAATTCATGTAACGAACAGAGATGGAGAGATGTAAACAAACCGCGCCTGCATTTATTTTTTTTTGGCAAGTTGTTGTGACGTTACAGGCAACGCCGACTTTGTTATTGTTTCGTCAATTCGCTGAGCGAACTAAATTCAATTCTTTAATTACTCCATAATGACTCAAGCTAATTAGATCGTTGAAGATGCAAATTAAAGCTAAAACTCTACTCTTCCAAATTAACCTACTGTCAGATTTGTGATTTATATAGTTTTTCTGCTATGAACTGTTAAATTTCCGGTTTTTTTTTTTTTTGCAATTGTTATACGCAAATCGGAAATCTGCAAACTGGTTTCATATAGTCTGCATCCAATTTCCAATCGATTATTATCATCATCATCATCACCTGTTTCCTTCTCCTTCATGTCGCGCACACACACTGTCAGCCCTCGGGCCTCACGTGACGTCACGCGTTCGTGCAGTGTAACGGTTTTGTTTGTGAGAAGGCCGTGCACTTGCAAAATACATGCATACACACACATACACGATCAAAAACAAGGTTAAATAAAAACTATCCTTTGTTTTCGTCACGTGCTCTCATCTCACCAAATCAAGATCTCTTACGAACAATGTGCATTATCCAAAAAGTTGTCTTGTAAATAAAGTTTTAGAGAGTTTAACTTTTTACAAAAAGCTTTCGATAAGAAATGGTAAACCGCAGAAGAACAAACAAAAAAAAATAAAAGACGACGACAAATTACAAAGGAGTTGCTTGGTAATCTGAAGCCGCACGACGCTGAGTAACCAGAGACTCGCCTTTTATTTTTCTTTTTTTTTTGTTCCCTCTGTGTTTCTTCTCTTCAGACATCAACAATTTAACAACTCGCGTGTCTCTCGATACAAATCGATTGGGAATCGAACCCCCACATGCATAAATAGCTTTTTTGTTTTTCCTCTTTCTTTTGTTTTGATGAACGTAACGTAAACGACCCTAAACGTCCTCTTTTCCCCTCTACCACCGCCGAAAATGAGATTCCTACGGAGGGTTGAACGAACTCTACAAAAGCCAAATCGGCTGCACGCGACGATCCAAAGGGTCTCTGGGTCATAAAATCTACTTTCGAGGGATAAGAGGGGAGAGAACAGACCTTCGATCGCGCCAAATTTCGACGCTGTTTTGTTTCCGAAATACCACGCACTTTTGTTTCCGTAATTCAGCGCACCTTCGATTCAGCAATTTATGTTTCTTTCTTTTTTTTTTCTAAACAAAAACCAATTGTTAATTAGAATTTGTTTCTTTTCAAAGCGTTCTTCACTTCTTTTATTTCTTCAATTTAAAGAACAGAGATCTTTGTTTTCTTGTTTTGTTTTTTTTTTTCTTTAAATTTGAAGAGTAGCAGTAGCAAAAAAAAAACAAACGATAATGATGTCAAATTATTAATTGGAGCGAATTTGTTAGTTAAATTGGAAGAAGTGAAAGAATTGCGGAGAAATTAAAGTGAAAACGTTTTTCGTAAATTCGCCGTTTCCTGCATTTACACACACACTCATAATATAGTAAATTAATTAGATAATTACGCAACCAACTTCACGATCAATTAACTTTTGTTTTTTTTGTTGTGACAACAGATGCCTATGCTAATGAACGGGTGGCTCGATACAAAAAAAAAAATAAGCATTCTTCAAGTGTTTCGATTGTTTTAATTCGTCAATTGTTCTTTAAACTGAGCCGTCCACTTGATTTCAAATTTAATTAATTTGTTTTCGTTTCGTTTGCATTTTGGCTTATTCGAATCGACTACCAAAGTAGCTTTGTATTTGTAGTATTTAAAGAAGCTTTTGTTTCGTGATTTCTAATTTGTTTTTTTTTTTTAGAAAGAAAACAAAAACAAAAACAAAACATAAGCCTTCTTCACATAATTGTTTTAATAATTTCGAGCGTTTGTTTTGAAAACAAATTGAAAGTTGTGTATAAAGTGTATAAAAGTAAGTATCTAAAAAGTTTGTGTTTCTTCAATAAAAATTTTACAAGTTCGCAGATAATAAAAGAAAAGAAGTTGTGAACGTAAATGATTTATTGTCTGTTTTTAAGGTATTTAAGACAAAAGAAAACTGAGCCATCCACTTGATTTCAAATTTAAAACAAAACAAAAACAAAAGTAAAACATAAGCCTTCTTCACATAATTGTTTTAATAATTTCGAGCGTTTGTTTTGAAAACAAATTGAAAGTTGTGAAGTGTATAAAAGTAAGTATCTAAAAAGTTTGTGTTTCTTCAATAAAAATTTTACAAGTTCGCAGATAATAAAAGAAAAGAAGTTNNTCGAATCGACTACCAAAGTAGCTTTGTATTTGTAGTATTTAAAGAAGCTTTTGTTTCGTAATTTCTAATTTGTTTTTTCTTTTAATAAATAAAACAAAAACAAAACATAAGCCTTCTTCACATAATTGTTTTAATAATTTCGAGAGTTTGTTTTGAAAACGAATTGAAAGTTGTGAAGTAAGTGTATAAAAGTAAGTATCTAAAAAGTTTGTGTTTCTTCAATAAAAATTTTACAAGTTCGCAGATAATAAAAAGAAAAGAAGTTGTGAACGTAAATGATTTATTGTCTGTTTTTAAGGTATTTAAAACAAAAGAAAACTGAGCCGTCCACTTGATTTCAAATTTAATTAATTTGTTTTCGTTTCGTTTGCATTTTGCCTTATTCGAATCGACTACCAAAGTAGCTTTGTATTTACAGTATTTAAAGAAGCTTTTGTTTCATAATTTCTAATTTGTTTTTTTTTAAGAAAGAAAACAAAAATAAAACATAAGCCTTCTTCACATAATTGTTTTAATAATTTCGAGCGTTTGTTTTGAAAACAAATTGAAAGTTGTGAAGTAAGTGTATAAAAGTAAGTATCTAAAAAGTTTGTGTTTCATCAATAAAAATTTTACAAGTTCGCAGATAATAAAAGAAAAGAAGTTGTGAACGTAAATGATTTATTGTCTGTTTTTAAGGTATTTAAGACAAAAGAAAACTGAGCCGTCCACTTGATTTCAAATTTAATTAATTTGTTTTCGTTTGCGTTTGCATTTTGGCTTATTCGAATCGACTACCAAAGTAGCTTTGTATTTGTAGTATTTAAAGAAGCTTTTGTTTCGTAATTTCTAATTTGTTTTTTCTTTTAAGAAAGAAAACAAAAACAAAACATAAGCCTTCTTCACATAATTGTTTTAATAATTTCGTTTGCGTTTGTTTTGAAAACAAATTGAATGTTGTCAAGTGTATAAAAGTAAGTATCTAAAAAGTTTGTGTTTCTTCAATAAAATTGTACAAGTTCGCATATAATAAAAGAAAAGAAGTTGTGAACGTAGATGATTTATTGTCTGTTTTTAAGGTATTTAAAGACGAAAGAAATCGTTGCGGCCTTTGTTCTTCGAATCAATCGTCGGAGGCGGCGGCGACGGTAGAAACAAAAACAAAACAACAAAACAATTGCGAAATCGATATTGACACTTACATGCGGGTGCAACAAAACATGCGCCCTCCTGTTTATCGCTGCACTTGTCACTCTTAACAACAACAACAACAACGACGACGAAGACAATAGAACAACGATAACAAGCGCAGACGTCACACAGCCATCGCGAAAACGGACAAAGACACCGATAAATATTGTTTTTCTTTGTTTTTTTTTTGGACGCGCGCGTTCTCGATCACGAAAAACGAACCGTCGCTGCTCCTATGTTATTGTTCTTCTTCAGCTGTGATCCGGAGCAGCTGAGCGAGCCGTCGCGACGGTCGATATTTACGCCGCAATTTGTTTGTGCGCCGCCGCCGCCGCCGCCTACTCTTCACCCTTCACCACTTCACCCTCTCTGACACACTGACTTTTCGAGCCATTCATCACGCACGGTTTGAGAACCCTCCACCAAAAAAAAAAACAAAGAAAAGAATACAAAAAAAAAGATCATCAACAACATCGAAATTAGGGCAAAACTATACTTAAAGGAATTTGGGATTTAAAACAGAATAGATGAAAATCGATTGATCATAGATGGCGCGCAGGTGACTACCGATAAATAAGAGAGTGAAAGATGTCTCCATGGAAACACGTAAAAATAGAACGTCTTAGCTACGCGCGCTCTCGCTCCTCCCATAGAAGATGACGAAGACGCAGACTTTGTATTTACAAAGTCTGTGTCTTCTTTTGAATTATTCGAAAATTGTGTAATGGGACAAAGTCAAAGACCCGAGGTAACCACTCCGGTTAAGAAACGCTTAAATTTATATGCAAAATAGATGTTTTCAAACTATTATCGAACAATTTTGAGTTCAAAATTAGTCAAATTAAAGCTAATTTAGCTCCGATTGATTAATAATGATTTAGTGTAGTTGATGATGATGATGATGCATTTGTATTGTAATTATAACATTCCGAATTCAAATTTGCTCCACATTTCTTAAAATAAGACGCGAGGATTGCGACGACGACGACGACGAAGATGTTGCTGGAGACGTACAACATCGAGTCGAAGAAATTCCAGAGTTGTAAAGTATAATTAGAAGACGGTGTTAAATTTAGATTGGAAAGAGCGCGCAGATTATCATCATCATCAAGTCTTTGGATGTCTTTGCTGAAGAAGTTGTGTAACAGGAAGACTATGAAATCTAGATGCTGCTAGCACGGAAGTCACCAAGAGGAAACATCGTAAATTTGTGGGAAAACGTGTAAACAAATCGTGTACTTGTTGTTGAGTCTACTCCATCCATGCACATATAAATAAGACGTTTTAGATAAGGTTATGTTTTTTTTTTCTGTTTTTGTTGAGTTCTTCGAACGAAGCAAATATTAAAACGTAAACTTAGACTAAATCTTAATGAGGGAAAGCAGCAATTATACTGTTTGATAACGAAAGTTAGATTGAAAAATCGCAGATAACGTAACAATGTTTATATAATAAGTAAGGCAATTGTTATGTAATCATAATAATTAAAAAATTGAAAAAAAAACTGAACATTTTACAAAAAAATAATTGAAAAAACAAATCTAAAAATCATTATATCTAAAGGAAGAATTAACATTGTGTGATAGTAATTATATCAAAAGAAGCGCGATTGAAGACTGTTTCATATGTAATAATAATATTAGTAAAGACAATCAAAATTTTGCAAAAAAACAATGAAAATTTCGAAAAAATTGACAGATGAATGACAAACAATTTGACACAATTCTGACAGTTGGAAAAGTCACTTAATGAGTTGTTGTCGATTAGCATAAAATGTGAATGTAACAATGTTTATGTCATAAGTAGTGCAATTGTTACGTAATCATAATAATTAAAAAATTGAAAAAAAAAATTGAACATTTTACAAAAAAAATAATTAAAAAAACTAATCTAAAAATCGTTATATCTAAAGGAAGAATTAACATTGTGTGATAGTAATTATATCAAAAGAAGCGGAATTGAAGACTGTTTCATATGTAATAATAATATTAGTAAAAACAATCAAAATTTTGCAAAAAAAACAATGAAAATTTCAAAAAATTTGACAGATGAATGACAAACAATTTGACACAATTCTGACAGTTGGAAAAGTCAATGAGTTGTTGTCGATTAGCATAAAATGTGAATGTAACAATGTTTATGTCATAAGTAGTGCAATTGTTATGTAATCATAATAATTAAAAAAATTGAAAAAAAAATTGAACATTTTACAAAAAAATAATTGAAAAAACAAATCTAAAAATCGTTATATCTAAAGGAAGAATTAACATTGTGTGATAGTAATTATATCAAAAGAAGCGCGATTGAAGACTGTTTCATATGTAATAATAATATTAGCAAAAACAATCAAAATTTTGCGAAAAAACAACGAAAATTTCAAAAAATTTGACAGATGAACGACAAACAATTTGACACAATTCTGACAGTTGGAAAAGTCAATGAGTTGTTGTCGATTAGCATAAAAAGTGAATGTAACAATGTTTATGTCATAAGTAGTGCAATTGTTATGTAATCATAATAATTAAAAAATTGAAAAAAAAATTGAACATTTTTCAAAAAAAAAATTGAAAAAACAAATCTAAAAATCGTTATATCTAAAGGAAGAATTAACATTGGGTGATAGTAATTATATCAAAAGAAGCGGAATTGAAGACTGTTTCATATGTAATAATAATATTAGCAAAAAAAAATCAAAATTTTGCAAAAAAACAACGAAAATTTCAAAAAATTTGACAGATGAATGACAAACAATTTGACACAATTCTGACAGTTGGAAAAGTCAATGAGTTGTTGTCGATTAGCATAAAATGTGAATGTAATCTGAGGAGGCCTCGCCTTCGGAATCATCTGTTCCCAATAAACAACAATCCGAGAGACGACAAAAAAAAAACAACAAACAACATCAACAACAACTTAGTTTTGCTTCGATTTATGGTCGAGTCTTTCGCAACTCTTCTTTCTTTGTCTTAAATTAACTCAAGAATTTTAATTGCAATCTTAATTTAAATTTTCTTTGTTTTGTTGTTTCAGTATTCATTTGCACTCAGTTGAGTGTTTCACTGATTTTGTCTCGTAAACTAAAGAAACAATTGAAAAAGTGTCAAGAAAGTCAATTGTTTTTTTTTTAAATTTTGTTAGTGTAAAACAAATGAGAACTTTCAACGACTATCAATCTATTTTTAAAGGTAAAACAATGGAAACAATTACATAAACCGAAATGTATTAATAATAATAATAATAGCAAACTTGTTATTGCGTCTCATGCCTACAAACTAAAAATCTATTTGTTGCTAAGCAACAGTTGCATTAACAATTTCGTGTTTCTATTGGGAATTTTAAATGATCAACCAAGTTTCCAAATCTTTTGTTTCTCGAATCTTAGCAACAAGTCTTGTTGTGTCAACGAAAACAATCGCTAGCCAAATTAAAGCAAGTTAATTGCAGGTTATGATTCGAATTGGTGGAGTGCAGCTGCAGGTAGAGCGAGAGAGTGAGAGAGAGATAGAGATTTTACCTGAGCTTCGTGGTCCACGGTTCGTGAATCTTTCTGCAGCGTTTTCTTCTTGTACATGTACAGAAAGTAGAATCGAAATCCAATTGGAGGAATGTTCATGAAGCGCACGGAACGACACTTATCGTAGTCAAGGGTAGTTAAAACAATAATAACAAATAACAACAACAATAACAAAACGAAAACGTATCCCAACAGGGGGATCACCAATGGCAACCAACGGACGCGCACTCCGCGACGGTCGCAACTGGACTGACCGGAGCGGTGGAGGATCGGCGGCGATAGGTGCCAGCACCACCACAACAAACGTGAAGTTGTCTCAAAACATAGACAACAACAACAATTAATTAATACCAACAAATTAATCTTACACGATTAATTTTGCATCTACATTGAACGTTCATAATTAAAAGTGTTATAGAATATTCAATTAATCAATTAACAACTATAATTAAATCAGGTTTTGATGTTTAATTACCGCTTAATTTGATTTGGTTGCGTGATCTGGGGTCTTCAATTGCGCTCAAGTTGGTGCACGTGCGCTGTCAAAGTGACGTTTAGCTTGTTTTGATACGCTCTTTTTTTTTTCTTCTTCTCTTATTTGTGATTTTTTCACTGAAGACACGTCAGTTGTGTGTTAAATTAAATTTCGTGGTGTTAATTTGAAATCAGCGATCGTGGCTTCTTCTACGAGCAGCAAAATGCGACGGGCTCACGGCAACTACGAGTACAAACCTCTGTCTCAGAACATGAACGAGATGGAGGACGAGAACAACCGGATGGCTGATCAACTCAAGGATAAAATCGGGGCTCTGAAGTCTCTGTCCATAGATATTGGGAATGAGGTTAAGTACCAGGACAAGCTGCTCAGGGACGTCGACGACGACATGGACAAGACAGGTGGTTTCCTTGGCAACACTATGAACAGGGTGCTGAGGCTGTCGAAGGGTTCACACAACTACTACATCGTCTACCTGTTCCTCTTCTCAGTCTTCATCTTTTTCCTCATCTTCATCATCCTCAAGTTTCGATGAATTCATCATCTACAGAAGATACCCATACACACATCAGTATCAGAATTATATATATATACTGTAAATCTTTATCAATAGTGCGGGGGGAAAAACATCTGAAATCTGGTAGCTGTCAGACCAATCAACTTTCTTCTTTTTTTTTTTCTATTACTATTTAAACATTACAATTACTATGTCGGTATAATAAGATTATTATTATGTTTTTTTTTTAATTGTACATAAAAAGACTTTTATGAATGACAAAAACGTGTATTTCTTTATCATTCCCAATCCCACAACTACATAGGTAATTAATTAAGAACAGATTTATCATTTCAATTTTTACACCAAATGCACATATGGTTGCCTAAATGATTCAATTACTTGAAAACATTTGAAATGTGCAATTTTGGTTGCCTATTATGATACATTTAAATTACTTAAGATTTACGTAATTTAAAGCAACAAAAATTAAAGGATTTGTTAGGTGATTAAACATTGTATTCATTCATCATAATTATTAATTCTCTTTATTTAACAATAGTACAATTTTCATTTTGTTTGTAACTGAAACTGTGTGAGAGATTTAAAAGGAATTTTTATTTTATTTTTTTTTTTTTGAAACAAAACAAAAAAAAATCTCTTTTCTTCTGTTTTCTTTTTTTTTTTTGTTGTTGTTGTATGGACATCTACGTAACGTAAACATTTCTGCCAGACCGTACGAACTGAAAACGTAATCTACATATCTACACATACATAATAGGTAGTACATCTTTTTGCGAAAGGTGAAGAACAATTTTCTTGTTATTTTGATGATCTGTGGTGTTTTTTGATTTGAATGATGAATGCAACGATGCAAATGGTCCCGGCTAATTTGTGTGTGGTGGAAAAAAAGGGGAGAAAACAAAATATTAAAAAGTAGATCAAATGCATTATTTTTTTTTTCACATATTCCAAAACGAGTTTTACATTTTAGTTTAGGTTTATTAGGGGTGGATGTTTTACGTTTTTTCTCGAATCACGAAAAAATTCTCGTATTTCCACTTTTATTGCGTTTTTTTTTCTCTCTCTAATTTCCATTCAACATTTTTTTTAAATAGAACAACATAACGTTAAGATTCTGCTAAATCTTGTTTTTCGTCACCTTCTTTTTTTTTTTACGAAACAGAAGAATTGGATTCATGTTTCGGTGAAATGTGACAAAAAAAACAAAAATAAGAATTGGTTTGAAGAAAGAAAACGTAAAATAAAATCCTGGAATGTCTGTCTGTCTGTTCATAATAACAATAATTTACAAACGCTTCTTCTGTTGTTTTCAATATATCCGAGTCGGTTGCGTGGTTACGACGCGCGATTTGTTTCTTTGTTTGTTGTTTAAACAATTTCGAATCGCGCACAGAGATATAAGTTTATAATCTGTTATAATATGTATAATATAATAATATATATGTATTGTAGTATGTATAATGATGCTAATAATTCTAAGAAACTGTACAAACAAGAAAATCACAGGGAAATAAAATGTTATTATTACATTAATAATAATAGTAATAATAGTAGTAGTAGTAGTATAATACATGTTTGAAATAATATTAAATCACAAATACACGTACTTATGTATATATAATAGATATATATATATATAATATTTTTTGTTTGTGTGTGTGTATATACATATATATATATATGTATAGTGAACGTTCGTTAATGTTTTGTTTTTTTTTTAGGGGTGGGGGGTTAATCACAGTTCACTAATTATCGAAACTGTTTAGAGTTCGTTTGTTTCACACGCTCACTATTATTCACAGCACTCAAAATTTGTTTTTGTTTCTTTCTTTTTTTTTTAGTGTGAGACAAAAAAAAAATACTGTTGTCACTAGGGTTAAATTATTTATATATAATAATAATAATATTAATATTAATCATTCTGATGATGATTATGATGGATGGATGGTGATAAAAAGAAGAGGTTGGTTATTGATTAAAAATATATGTATTGATTTGCAGAATTATATGTAAATCAAGTACTCTTTGCTATTACTGTTTGTTTTATATAACTCTCTCTCTCTCTCTTTGTCGTCGTCTTCGTCGTCGTCGTCATCGTCCATTGTTTATCTCCGAGTCCCGCCCAATCGGAGATGTTACCACGCCCATCGCAACCGTCCAACGCAACCGTTTCCATTCGATTCGAGAAAAGCCGAAATTTTTGTTTGTTTGGTTGGTGATAGTTTTTTTTTTTGTTTAATGCAATTCAAAGTTGAAATGGGAGATTTAGTTGCTTGTTGTTGGTTTGTTTGTTTTTTTTTTTTTTTTGGTGGTTTTATTTGCTTTCAGGAAGTTTCGTCCCGGCCGAGAGATGGCGGCCTCCGCGTTTTGCGTTTAACCCTCTTCGAGGATCTCGAGGAGTAGCCGTTTGAGACTGTCGAGGCCGGTGAGGAAACCGCCGTCGGGGCCCTGGTGTACGGCCGCAGAAGCATTGGAATTGCTGGTGGTTGATGATGATGATGTGAAGGAGGTGTGCGCGAAATCGATCATCCGCACGTCCACCTGAATCGGAGGCGACGGTGGCGGTGCCGTCGTCATCGTCGTCCTCCTCACAGAGGCGGGAACCATCAACGTTCCTCCTCCCGCTTTCGTCGTCTGCACCTTGGACACCGTCGACTTCTTCGATGAGGTGTCCTCGCCGACGCGTCTCAACCTCTTGGTTTTGATCTTGGTGTGGGAGTGAGTCGATGGTGTCAGACCAAGACTGCCGTCATCCTCCTCGTCCTCCAGCTCCAGGTCCTCGAAGTGCAACGACTGACACGCCGCCGCGTTCTTCGGCGATCCGATCTCGAAATCGGAGACGTCGTCATCGTTCGAGCAACTTCCCGCACCGTTGTATTGGCCCGACAGGGAGTACTCGTCGCTGCTGCTGTTCGAGTAGACCATCCAACTGTCGACCGGACTCGCCGCCGTCGGATGATGGATCTGGGGGGAATCGAGGAACATCGTCGTCTCCTCGGAGATGGGGTAGAACGAGCTGGATTTGGCGCCGCGCGCTGCCGCCTCACCGAAACCCCGATGATGGGAGTCCTGGCTGACCTCTTCGTGACTCATATCCAATGACGAATTCGAAGTGTCCGCATCGTAGTAGCACGGCACGTCTCGACTGTTGTCCGACTCTCTGGTGTCGCAATCGTTCACCAAGTAAACGGGACTGCTCGAACAACAAGGTTGGCTCCTCTTCAGCGACAGATGCGGTACACCTCCGTTACCCTCGTACACTATCAGCAACGAACTGCAAACAAATTCTTCCATTAATTTCAAACAACAACAAAGTCTCTATTTCTCTAAACTGACCACGAATAGAATCTGTAGTTGCTCTGCTTCTCGATGACGCGCCGCAGCTGCATCAACTTGCTGATCACCTTCCGGATGACGTACGCCCTCAACCCGAAACCGTTGTCGAAGAACCGACAGAGGGCGCTCTTGAAACCCTCCTCGTTCAGCTCTCGACCCCAGTACTTGTCCTTCTTCAGGTAGCAATCGGCGTCCGCCTGATACACCTGCATCCCGCACAACCTCACACCCAGCGACGCGGAAGTGCTCGCCGCGCATTTCGCCATCTGCTTCGTCCTCTTCTCGGCGGTCGCGTCATCGCCGTGCTGTCTCGTACCCATCTTCAGATCCAGGATGCACGGATGGCTGTAACTGGCCGTGATGTTCTCCAGCATCAGAAAGTACTGCTTGTTCGTGTTGTCCGACTGCGAGATGCTCTTCTGCACGTCCTTCGGCTTCCCGCTGTGGTGCACCCTCATCCTAAACAAACAAAAAAACAATCAGCATCACCATGACAATCATTTTTCTTTTTGACAACTTTGACATATCTTACGTCAATTATAACCTTTAAACGTTTAAATTTTTCTTATACATTCATAAAGTTGTTACATATTGCGCACAGTGTTTTGATCAACCGACGCTGTCTATCAAATGTTTTGAAGATGTTCATAAAAATAAATAAACATTTCTATTATTGAATGATCCTATTTTATTTTTTCTTATATTCAATAAATATACTCAACAGAGGGTTCGAATTTTATTGAAACGCGGAAAAAGTGCTATAGGTTTTATAATAAGCAATAATAATAATTGAGCTTGTATTGTATTTGAATAAATTAGCAATGTTTTTTTTTAGAAACAGAAATAATATCTGCTTCTGATAATCATATTGTATTTTCAATGCCTTTGCGCTTCGATTACTTAGGAGCTGAGAAGCGGCGAGTAGTATTGAATGAAAATTTCAAATATGTTTCACAAGTTAATTTTGCAAAGTATGCCTAAATTATGTCACAATATCACGTATTGTTCTAAATTGCTTCAAGAATTATTAAAATATGTATATAAGAAATGTATTGGCGTTTGAAGTTTGTAATTGACTTAAGATATTTGAGGTTAATCTCAGTCAAAATCAGTGGCGTACATAGCAACAAAACTATTATTTATAATTAATGACCGTCGTCAATGTGTTAAATGAATTGATAAAGTTGTAAAAGAGAGATACTCACTTCAAGACGTCTTCACGTTTCCTCTTGTAACCGCCGCTCTTGGATCTGTTCGAACTGTTCCCCGTCGTCTCGTCGCGGAAACTCGGACTGTAGCGCTTCTCCAATTTTCCACTACACAGTGTTGCCTGCATGACGCCTGAAACAAGTTTCGCAAAACATATGAAATCTACGCGTTCCGATTGGACAAACACTGAAATTCATGAAAATATTTGTAAATTTACAAAAAAAAAAATCGCCGAAATTTGTAATTCGTGAAACAAAACAAAATTTGTCATAAATGAATTGTGATTTAAAAAGAAAAGCGATTTTTGACTTGTCAAAAAAAAAAAAAATGTAAATAACAAATGAAAAATCTGGGGCGGACGTAATTAATAATAATAATAATAACAATAAAATCATCTCTAATTAATTCCCCATCTCTATTAAAACAAATGTTAAAGTTCTCACATTCCAATTGCATCGATTGCTTGTGGATTGGTGCAATTGGAACGTTCAAAGTTCGAGCGTTGGAAATAGATGGCGCGCTATCAAAACAACTGTCAGAACAACAACAACAACACAAGCGATTAGGTTATAGAGATGAGGAATCCGTATAAAATAGATTGATTTATATATATATATAAATATATATGCAGATGATGTAATGTAATATATAGAAATAGTTTTTTTTTTCTTCAAAGTTTTTTTTTAGATTTTCATATATATAATTGTATGTATGTATCGTTCCAACCCTTTTAATCGGAGCAGTTGATGTACAACGTCCATATACAAACCCCCAAAAGAACGGCGTTGCGTGGGAAGTGAGTGAGTGAGTGAGAGGACACACGATGGCAGCCACTGCAGCAACAACACGGCCCTTTCTGTGGGTCTCTGAGCCTGAGAGAGAGATATACAGAGAGAGAAAGAGAGAGAGAGAGAGAGAGAGATAGCTTTCTTCTTTTAATTTATTTACAATTCGATTGTCAAATATCCATAGCAACCAACAACAATCCATGGCAACCATTGAATACATCCACACGCCCACGCACTCGTTATGCAACCAAAACATCTTTAAACAATCTCTCATCATCGTCATCATAATACACAGAGGATGTTCAAAAAAACAATAAAAATAAACAAAACAAACATTATAAATAAAAAACAATCAAAGATATAAGATAAATGTTCATACACATAATTAATAATAATAATTTGCACCACATCATCATCATCATCATCACCTGACTTTTGCTCTTCGTTTCCATGTCTACGTCTTAAACATTGTTGCCTTGGTGATAATGCGTAAATAAAAAACGGAAAGTATGATTCTTGAAAAACTCGCAATCATTTGCGCGCAATAAATGTCGACTATCGCAAAAAAAAAAAAATAGAACGGAAACAAAACACCGTTGACGTCGTAAAAACAAAACTGTCGAGTCGTTGCTAGGTTTTCATATGTTGCAACAACAACAACATTTGTTTTTAGCACCGTTGATTTATATTGTAGTTTTGAATCGGCAAGGGAAGAGCAAAAATCAGATGCAGCGCGAATAAACGAATAATAATAAAACATGAAAATGTTTCATACTTACCCATCTTAGGTAAACAACAAAGGAACGGTATAATAACAAACAACAAAATAAATTATGGTAGACACCGTGTATATATGTATAAATATATATATATGCTTATATAAAAATAAAACAAATAAATAATAAAAGTACCAATAAACAAATCGAGATGGCGCTGTTCTGTTTTTTTTGTTTTTTTTTGGTTATGTAATCGAAATGCATGAAATATCATCACCTTACTATGTTCGGGCTCTCTTTTTCATTTTATTTATTCATTTCCAAATAAATCAAGTCTCCTTTTCATATTGTATTTTTTTTTTCCTAAATATATATATACAAAATCGATCCTAAACAAAAGACAAACAATTCTTGGAAAATCGTACACATAAGTAATGTAAGATCGCCCCCCAAAATAATAATTACACAGAAATTACATTTGCAAATATTAAAAACGGAGCGAAATTTTCGTCAACAATTGTTTTATTATTAAACGAAATAATCAATAAATAAACAAAAGAAACAACAACAACAACAAGGTAACAACAATAAAATCAGCGAGAAAGGTGGGTTGTTATGGGAACACACAATCAATCAAGTTACAAAGTGGTTCGAAACTTGTTTCTTTATTGTCCATGTAAAAAGAAAATGTAAATACGTTTGTTTTTGAGAGTTGTGGAGAGAAAATAATAATTAACTTCTTGATTGTGCGAATCAAAAAAAAAAATATTTCTATATTTAAATACTTTCATGATGTACACACACTGTATTTATATATATATATATAAAAACAAAAGAAAACATGCGAATTGTATCCCTGCTTTATGTGGATGATTATTATTAATAATAATAAATTATGATTAACACACAGACACAAAACGTAGTAAGTATTAATTAATTAATATAATGGAGGTGGAGAGAACAAATAAATTCTTTATTTCGCAAGAATTTCGTGTACAAAAACCTAATGATTTTTTTTTTTGATCGAGAATTAAATTAAACTAATCAACAAAAGTACAATGTACATCAGGGACAGCAGCAGAAACAACAGAAAAATTATGACGGGAATCGAAAACGAAAAAACTATGCAGAAATACAACGGAAAGCACATGTCTCGTTCGTTTCTCTTTTTTTTTTTAACTCTTTTCAATTATTTTTTTTTATATATATCAAATTTCCCTAACACAAAACTAAATAAAACTAAAAAGAAAGAAAATACTTACGAATCCACAAACAAAACAGAAGGAAACGAGCTGTGCGCGTATCCGTTTCCGAAATTGCGCGATCGCAGTCGGCTTTTGATTTTTTTTTTGTTGTTGTCGGTGTTAGGTAAGCTCGCGAAACAAATGATTTAAAACAAAAAAAAAACAAACAAAGATGAATCGTTGCAGGGGAGAGAGAGAGGGTTGATTGGTTGGTTACGAGGTGGCGTGATTGGTTCGGTTCGGTTGGGGTGGGGGGTTTTGGCTTATTGGTTATACGATGGGGGGAAACGATTGTATATATATTTTTTTTTTTTTCAATAAAAAATAAAAATCTTGTTCATCTTACCTTTGTATTTCGGTACAAACGTTTTGATATCTTGGTCCTGGATGTTCTGGTAAAAGTCCAGTTCGCGGTAGTTGAGCGGCTTGCAGATGGTGTTCGGGTTCAGCACCATCAGTCTCGTGTGACCTCCAACCTGCAACCAAACAAACACAAGTAATTATCGTGACATTTCCAATAAGAACAAAACAAACTTCAAGTTGGCATTAAGCAATCAAAAGCATCAATTTAATATTTTATTAGTAACGTTACTGAAATTAAGTTGATAACCAAACGAACGTAATTTAAAGACACAATAACAACTTAAAAGTTGGCATTACGTAATGCAACCAAAAACATCGTATGTTTTATTAGTAACACGTTACTGAAATTACGTTGGTATCATAATACCATCATTTAGTTATGTAATCATGATTAGATAACCAAACAAACGTAATTTAAATACACAAAAATAACTTAAAATTTGGCATTACAAAATGCAACCAAAAGTATCGTATGTTTTTTTAAGTAACACGTTACTTAAATTACGTTGGTATCATTGTACCATCGTTTGGTTATGTAATCATAATTAGATAACCAAACAAACGTAATTTAAAGACACAATAACAACTTAAAAGTTGGCATTACGTAATGCAACCAAAAGCATCGTATGTTTTTTTTATTAACACGTTACTGAAATTAAGTTGGTATCATAGTACCATCGTTTGGTTATGTAATCATGATTAGATAACGAAACGAACACAATTTAATGACACAATAACAACTTAAAAGTTGGCATTACGTAATGCAACCAAAAGTATCATGTTTTTTAGTAACAAGTTACTGAAATTAAGTTGGTAGCATAATATTATCGTTTGGATATGTAATCATGATTAGATAACCAAACGAACGCAATTTACTGACACAATAACAAATTAAAAGTTGGCATTATCTAATGCAACCAAAAATATCATTTGTTTTCTTTTAGTAACACGTTATTGAAATTATGTTGGTATCATAATACCATCATTTGGTTATGTAATTATGAATAGATAACCAAACGAACGCAAATTAATGATACAATAACAACTTAAAAGTTCGCATTACCTAATGCAACCAAAAGCATCGTACGTTTTTTTAGTAACATGTTACTGAAATTAAGTTGGTACCATAATACCATCGTTTAGTTATGTAATTATAATTAGATAACCAAACGAACGCAATTTACTGACACAATAACAAATTAAAAGTTGGCATTATCTAATGCAACCAAAAGTATCATATGTTTTTTTTAGTAACACGTTATTGAAATTAAGTTGGTATCATAATACCATCGTTTGGTTATGTAATCATGATTAGACCTAATTTAATGACACAACAACAACTTAAAAGTTGGTATTACGTAATGCAACCAAAAGTATCATATTTTTTTTTAGTTGGTATCATATTACCATCGTGTGGTTATGTAATCTTGATTAGATAACCAAACGAATGTAATTTAAAGACATTTGTATTGTAACAGTAACAACTTAAAGTTGGCATTACGTAATGCAACCAAAAGTATCATTTTTTTTTAGTTGGTATCTTAGTACCATCGTACCATCGTTATGTAATCATGATTAGATAACCAAACAAATGTAATTTAAAGACATTTGTATTGTAACAGTAACAACTTAAAGTTATAATCATGATTAGATAACCAAACAAACGTAATTTAAAGACACAATAACAACTTACAAGTTGGCATTACGTAATGCAACCAAAAGTATCGTATGTTTTTTTTAGTAACACGTTACTGAAATGAAGTTGGTATCATAATACCATCGTTTGGTTATGTAATAATGATTAGATAACCAAACGAATGTAATTTAAAGACATTTGTATTGTAACAGTAACAACTTAAAGTTGGCATTACGTAATGCAACCAAAAGTATCGTATTTTTTTTTAGTTGGTATTATAGTACCATCGTTTGGTTATGTAATCATGATTAGACGTAATTTAATGACACAATAACAACTTACAAGTTGGCATTACGTAATGCAACCAAAAGTATCGTATGTTTTTTTTAGTAACACGTTACTGAAATTAAGTTGGTATCATAGTACCCATCGTTTGGTTATGTAATAATGATTAGATAACCAAACGAACGTAATTTAATGACACTTGACAATGCAAGGAGCAATTAGGGTTGATCAATATTGAATATAGGGAGTAACTCACTTGGTTGCTAAGCGGATGCAGGTCGACCTCTTTCTGATAGTCGTCCGCGTTGTTGCTTGGTGGTTCGAGCCTGAGCAGATCCCTGGAAGACGGACTGTTGGTGTTTGCGGTGCCGTTGGTACTACTGCTGCTGCTGTTGCTGTTTGTGGTGCTGCCCGCATAGTGTCGGCTTCGCTTTTCAGTATCTCCCATACCCCAATCGGCCAACAGGTACACCATCCCCCTTCGCCACGCCACAAACAAAAAGAAACTTAATCCTTCCCTTTTTTTTTATTTACTCTTTTCTTCCCACTTCTTCGCACCCCTCCTCTCACACCAACAACGTCCTCCACGAAACGTCACTTATCTGCAAAACAAAAGAAAACAAAAATTACTAAAACGTCAATACGAAAACCGGCAGTTGGTATTGCATATTTAAATCTGATTTTTTTTTTCTCTTTCACTGAAATTATTCAGTTGGTAATAAGTGAACGGACACAAACAAACGAATCATTTAAAAAAAAAATCTCTCAGCGAATAACGGACTTCGACTCTCTTTTTTTTTGTTTCATTCCTCGTCGTCGTTTCCATTTGTGCCATGTGAACTAAGCAGTAGGCCTTGGACTAAAATCGAAACAAAGAGCGATCGCTCCATTAACGTGAAACGAAACGCGCGCGCGGAATGGAAAGGGAGTGAAATGCGTGAGAGAAGAAAAAAGAAACGTAAGTAAGCTGCAATTTATTTATTGCTGCGAAAGGTGAAAGATAGATGGAAATACCGGAGGAAAAAAAAAAAGGTCAAGGAGTTCAGCCTTTTGTTTTCCAGGAAATCACTGCACTGCATTCAATTGTTTCTTTCTCCGCGTTGATTATACCGATACAACAATAAACTTATAATCAGATTGCAATTGGATGTGTTTTTCAATTATCAAATGAAATATATTAAGCTTGGCAAATGTGGAACGGGTCTACTCACTCGGATGAAACCGGATATCCGGTGTAAACTGTCAAATCCCCGGCTCCTCCACCAATAGTAATACATATAAAAGAGACTTGCGCAGACACGAAACTGGCAACACGAGCTGACACAAACTGACTGACGTCTGTCATTGAGGCGACTGTCATTCAGAGAACGCCCCCTTCGATTATCTTCGCAACGCGTTTTTCTTTTGAATTCTTTTGTTTTTAAGATGTTACCATGGAAACGTAGGTGCGAATTTAAAGCGCGTTTCTCTCTCTCTCTCTGTGTGTGTTATAACTACCTTCCACCAATCCGGTTTCGCGAGCCAAGAACAGGTTGATTTACTCCACATTCTCCATGTGTGTGTGTCGCGTTCGTCTCGTGTCTCACCGCAATATTCTCAACACATATTTTTTTCTCTCTATTTTTCCCATCAGCCTAGGTCATGATTTCGCAGTTAGCCGTATTCGTATTTCGAGAAACAATGGAAATATTTTGCAACAATCATTGGATTACACTTTCGTGCAGCGTTCTAGAAATATTCTTAGAAAGTGGGCCTACCTCAATGCAATAACAAATTAAATATATTTTTTTCTTAAATAATTAAATAAACTTGCCTGCTGTCACTTTGAGGTTAGAAATCAAACAATTTGACGTTTGCTAAAACAATGTGACAGATGCGACGTTGCCAATTCGAACGGATTTACTTTTAAGTCGAGTAACTGTAAATTATTTCATACGGTTCAAAAAAAAATACACTCACACAATACAATTTGGAAACGGGTCAACGGACTTAAAGAGAGCGGTCTCATTCAATTGAAGCGAATTCGCGGTTCTTTGACCTTTTTTTTTTTGTTTTAAATTTTAAATATTTTCTAAATTAAGAAATTCTGAAAATTTTAAGTGCATAGAGTGCATCAATCAATCAATCAAGTACCAACATAAAATTGGCAAATTTATTTTTTGTTTGTGTCGAAAGAAATGTAGTTGGCAATAAAATCCGGTTTTAAAAATTGTAAAGTTAAAAATATATATTATTTTTTTTTAATAGCGCATTTCCTATTTTTGGTGGACGTGCACCTTTTTATAAGTTTACTTCTAATTCATACATAATTTTTTTCTTATTTTTTTTGAAATCAGGCCAGAATTTATATATATTTTTTTTTTTGCATGTTGATGAAGAGTGAGTAAATAAAATTAGTAATCCCACGTTTGCTAGTGCGAATGGAGGAGAATCGCTGCCAGAAAAGCTTTACTAACATCTAATAGTAAGTTTTGTAGTGTGCGCTTGATATATAACTGGGATATTATTGAGATAGGTCGTAGGAAAAACGATTAATAATTGCCTTGTGTTGTAACCAGGTCGAAGTGTTGCCAATTACAAGAGATTGTAACGAATTTAACTCCATTTACTTGCATACATTAACCAAATCAATAGACAATTTTTGTTTTATTCATGCAACTCGCTCCACATATAAACAATTGCATCAGTTGTCTTAGCAACAAATTACTCCGCCATGTTTGTTTTTTTCTAGCGTCATCGCTTATGCAACTTAATCCACGTTAATATATAAATTACCGTATTTGAAGATCATTTTTGTTTGCATTGTAATCATATTACATCATTTAGAAAGTGAATCAAAGTTATATAAACTTTAGAAATTTTAAAAAATAATGCAATTTGTGGATTTCACTTCCGGTTTTTGCAATCAGAGGATGTTCGAAGGACATCTGCGCGTGCCATGCGAAAATAAAAAGAAGGACGTCGATTGACCTGGTGACCTATTTCCGTCGCACCCTTCGTGCGGAACGAAGGGGGAAGCGGTGTGTGTGTTTCTGTCCACACCCTAAAAACAGGTGCACGATGGATGACATAACCTCAGTTTATTTATTTTTTTACACCCTTAAGAATAAAACCACAGTAATATATCGATACTTGCTAGATTCCCTAAACATTCACAGCTTTCATATGCATCTTTTGGATTCATTCTATGTATTATAGTTTTCGAAAAATCACTAAATGTGAAAAACACTGCTTTTTCGAGCATTT
>NW_017099295.1:0-1786 GCF_001412225.1 Nicrophorus vespilloides
CAAACATTCAGCTTTCATAAGCATATATTGGATTCAATCTATGTATTATAGTTTTCGAGAAAATCTATTATTATAGTCATTACGTAATTTTATATTTTACGTTCTCTAAATAGTTAATCTTATTGGATTTGAGTAGAAGATTTATTGTTGTGATGAATCCATGAAGAGAGTGTCCAGAGTGGAAAGTATAAAGACAAGGGTGGCCGTTATTTTGTAATTGACCGATGGTAACTGTTTCGGTTCGGTATTCGCTGGGCGAACATATGTTCGTGTGGGTAATAAATGTTTCTAAATTTTGTGAACGCGAAATCTCTACAATCTCTCTCTCCGTTGCTTTCGGCGGTTGTGTGTTTGTATAAGGGGACGAAACGGTCCTTCCTTTTAACGTAAATTCTGTGTCGGCAGTGGTTTACTCTTGGAGGGTGGGACCTGATCTATAGACCATTATGTCTTCGGGGGCTCTTGAGGTAGCGAGGAGGTGCACAAATAGAGTAAATATTCTCGTGGAGAAAATATCTGCTCGCTATTGGATATTGATTAGACCCCATCGCACCGTAACGACGGTTCAACGTGTATTTATCTCGAAACCTTCTCTACTCTACTCTTCCCTTTTACTTTGTTCCCATCTCCACGAAGCGAGACCGCATTTTATTCCGATTCGGTCCTTTTAATTTGAATGGCAAGAGAAGAGAGCAGCAACGCGCGCCCTCTTCTATACCATTTCTTTTGAATGCGATAAATATTTGGAGAACAGTCGTAATCGGCTGAGCGAGGGACAGTGTGCAATTATGGCGCCTCGGATTTTATATCCTTCGGAAGAGCCATCTCATCAAAGTAATCTCGACACTGCACCTCGTCCATTATTAGAAGTCTTCCACAGCAGCAGTAATCCGAGTGTTCTCTCTTTCTCTTACTCTGCCTATGCAATCCTTTTTGCTCATCCTCTCCAACCCTCATGCATCCATCCACCTGCCATCCATCCGATGATCCGAAGCGTCGCTTCATTTCGTCGTCCCGTCCGCTTTGTGCGCATCATCCCATCGCTTGTCAAAGAAACTGATTTCAGGAAGAATCTACTCCTTCTCCAGACCCCGGGGATGTATTGTTTTTAAGACGGCTGCGACGGCGACGAACAAATGATCGGGCTCCAAGGAGGAACTCCTTCCATCCATCCTCGCACCCCTCCCTCCCGTCTATCCATCACCTCGGCAACGTTAAACCAACCCAAACACTCTGCTCTTCTCTTGCGAGTTTGAAAATGTTCTCAGTCCACAAACACACCCACCTACAGAATCCGCAACACATTTGTGTGTGTGTGTAGGAGAGGCATCGATTTAACCATTGAATCGTTTTCGCCGATCCTCCGAGAATATTCTTAATGGAAATAGCTTAACTTTCTCAATTAAGTCATTCCACAATCGAGGCGGTTGTACACCGCTGCAGATCCATTCCATCCGGTCCCAAATGTAAACCAATATACATTTTATTGCATGCGGCGAGTTCAGGCTATACATACACACACATATAGAGTGAAAGAGACATACGAACACACGCAGTTATATAGCTTTTTGTATGCGAATTATGGGGCAAAGTTTTCCGCAGATAATTATTTGGCTTGAAAATTGCCTCTGGGCGGAGGGCCGTGCGACCGAGGTGCGACCCTAAACTTCCCCGAAACCCATTTACATCTAATTCCATTCATTGTGGAGTTAAATGAAACGTAACTTTTATATATATAGGTAAATCAAAATACTATAGATCTTTAAACACGAATTACAGCCAAACG
>NW_017099296.1:0-22239 GCF_001412225.1 Nicrophorus vespilloides
CGTGGAGCGCACTTGCAGCGTTGTCGATTTTACCACGTTACAACATAATACATAAACTAATTGTTTTATCAACAATTAGAAAATGTTTTTATAATTTTATAGCATTTCATATATAGATCTAAAATGTTATTGATTGTGATTACATTTATTTATCAATTACTTCTTTAATGATTTATTATGTAATAATTTTACAAATAACTATGAATGTTTCATTGATTAATAAAAATAATCTAAGTGTTTATTTAATATGCTTAGAAATACAAATAAGTGCGTGGAATCAGATTGAAATGATGCAAATGGAATTGAAATATGTGCGAGGATGGAATCGGGGCAATTGTGGTATATGCAAAGAGGGAAAAAAGTTGGGGTGGTTTTATAGAAAAAAAAGAACAGTTAGGAATATGCAGTGGGTCAAGCTGAAGTTTGGGAGTTTGGGTTGAGGGTTTCTGTAGGGTCGAATGGTCTGGTCTATTGGAAAAGCAGCGGGACAATGGAAGAGGGCGCCTGCGATGAAGGTTAAAGGTTAACTTCCTTCCTGCCGGACAGTCGCCGGTTTTTCCCGAAAAAAGGACAAAAATGACCAACGTCAACTCACCCCACATCAATAAACGAATAGAAAGAAGAAAAATAGGGAAAAATAAATAAAGCGCTCTTTCATGAGAGCAACAGGGAAAGCGATAGTTTTTATACATCTTTCGGTGTGAAAGAGAGAGTGAAAAAAGGGCCCGTTATTTGCATGAGGGCGAGTGGAGTGGAGAGTGAGTTTATTTTTATAGTTATGTCCCATTTCCTTTTTCCCTTCGGCGCGTTACATAATGCCCAAAACGGCGACGCACATCCATTCGCCGCTGCGGGGCAAAAACGACGGACTGACGGACTGTGGTTATGCTCTCCGCTCTTTCCCTCTTATTCTCTGTTATCTGGTGTATGTTTCTACAAACAGAATAATAAACACTCGAAGAGGAGAAGAAAACAGGACGAAACAAAATAGTTTATATACACGAGTTGTATAAACACATGTGGGAATCCGGACCGTTTATGATATTATGTAATGAGTAAATAAACGCTGGATTAGAAGAAAAAACTGAGACTAAAAACAAAAAAAATATATATATATGAAGAAAATCTTCGCATTGAACCAGATTTTACATGCAATAATATTGCCTTTTCTTTACCAGCAAAATAATATTTCTGTTGCAAAAAAAAGTATAATTCAAATATTTTGATTAATTATTTATCTTAAATAGTGAAAAAACAAAATTGTATTAAAATAACTTTGAGCAGTAAATTTAAGAAAACTCGTAATTAATGATTTAGTAACAAATAATATCCTGAATTTTTTACAATACAGAAATTATGATCAAATCTATTAAAAAAACTACTAAAGTATACATAATAATGTACACAGTATTTGGAAATGAATTGATTTAAAATTTTAAGCAAGAAACTAATAAAATTTATGTTTTTAATGTAATTTAAGTTTTTTTTTTAAATCAACATGAAATTTATTTTATGTATAATTTTTTGGCAAAAGCAGAAAGAAAAAAATAATCTCACGGTAAGAGTAAAAAAAAATTGAAGGTAAACCGTAACGTCACCCCTCAAGATGTTTTTTTTCATTTCAATCGAAGTGGGCTACTTTACATGTCATTTATAACCATTTTTTTTCTATTCTTACCCATAGTATCCTCTATATATTTTTTTTACGTAATATGTGCATATTTTTTTTCTTTTTTTGTATAGAATTAATAGAAATTGTGCGAATCGCGTAAATTCAATTATTCTGAAACTATTTTTTTCTCACGGTTTGACCAATATGAAAAAATGGTCAGCTCTTTTTTGCAACCATTTATCAGGGTAGGTCATTTTATATATATTTTTATTTTGTTTCTCAAAAACTTTATATCAAAGTACAGAAATAATTTCAAAATTTTTGGGTTATTTTTAAACGAATAATTCTAATGAAAAAAGATCAGACCTTTTTATTTTTCTTTTAATATAAATAAACTATGATATTCACAAAAATAACTGTAATTTATCTTTTATTATATAAACACCGATTGCTTTAATAAAAAAATATCTTCTCATGATATAATACAAAAAAAAAATGGTTTTCTGGTTTACCTATCGTCACCCCACGATCTGTTCATTATATTTTTTTCTACCTCCGAATATAAAGGTTGACTATTTTGCATGTAATTTATATAACTTTTTTTACCCCTGTTCTCACCCAGAGGATTTTTTTTTAATGCAGTATGCACAGACCGTTTAGCCTGTGTGAACTGAGCACCCCTAAAAAATAAACAAACGTATAATGCGACATCCAAAAAAAGAGTCAATTAGAGATTTTGTTAAGCAGATTTCGTGCGTAATTTAAATATTAACGATTATATAAAACTTGATTTCTATTGTGTAGGTTTTATGATGAATTATTTTATTAACACGGTTGTTACATTATAATATAATTAAATTAAATATAATTAAATATTAACTTTTAATGGAATAGAATCGTTTGTATTTTCAAGAAGTTAATTGTATAAATTATAATATCTCTTGTCTTTTTACTAACAAGTTGCATTTATTAATTTTTATAAAATTTAAGATTATGGTTAGGACTCATTTCGTTCATCGATGTACATATGTTAGGTAATAAGTTGTCGCAAGATGAATGAAGAGAACCTTGAAAATGTTTGTAGTTTTCAAGACTTACTTCATTCGTCCATCACGATAGATGTACATATATTAGGTAAGAAGTTGTTCAAAGGTGAATGAAGAGAATTCTGTAAATGTTTCTAGTTTTCAGGACTCACTTCATTCATCCATCAAGATCGATGTACATATGTTAGGTAAAAAGTTGTTCAAAGGTGAATGAAGAGAATTCTGAAAATGTTTGTCTATCAAAATCGATGTACATATGTTAGGTAATAAGTTGTCGCAAGGTGAATGAAGAGAATCTTGAAAATGTTTCTAGTTTTCAGGACTTACTTCATTTATCCTTCAAGATCGATGTACATATGTTAGGTAAAAAGTTATTCAAAGGTGAATGAAGAGAATTCTGAAAATAATTGTAGTTTTCAGGAGTCATTTCGTTCGTACATCCAGATCGATTTACATATGTTAGGTGAAAAGTTGTTCAAAGGTGAATGAAGAGAATTCTTTAAATGTTTCTAGTTTTCAGGACTCACTTCATTCATTCAAGAGAATTCTGAAAATAATTCTAGTTTTCAGGAGTCATTTCGTTCGTACATCAAGATAGATTTACATATATTAGGTAAAAAGTTGTTCAAAGGTGAATAAAGTGAATTTTGAAATTGTTTGTAGTATTCAGGAGTCACTTTGTTCGTCTATCATGATCGATGTGTATTTGTTAAACATCAAGTTGTTCAAAATTGAATGAGGAGAATCTTGAAAATGTCTTTTATTTTCAGGACTCACTTCGTTCGTTCGTCAAGATTGATATGCACATGTTAGGTAAAATATCCTTCAAAAATGAATGAAGAGAATTTTGAAAATGTTTGTAGTTTTCAGGATTCACTTCGTTCGTCCATCAAGATCGATGTACATATGTTAGGTGAAAAGTTGTTCAAAGGTGAATGAAGAGAATTCTTTAAATGTTTCTAGTTTTCAGGACTCACTTCATTCATTCAAGAGAATTCTGAAAATAATTCTAGTTTTCAGGAGTCATTTCGTTCGTACATCAAGATAGATTTACATATATTAGGTAAAAAGTTGTTCAAAGGTGAATAAAGTGAATTTTGAAATTGTTTGTAGTATTCAGGAGTCACTTTGTTCGTCTATCATGATCGATGTGTATATGTTAGACATCAAGTTGTTCAAAATTGAATGAGGAGAATCTTGAAAATGTCTTTAGTTTTCAGGACTCACTTCGTTTGTTCGTCAAGATTGATATGCACATGTTAGGTAAAATATCCTTAAAAAATGAAAGAAGAAAATTTTGAAAATGTTTGTAGTTTTCAGGACTCACTTCGTTCGTCCATCAAGATCGATGTACATATGATAGGTGAAAAGTTGTTCAAAGGTGAATGAAGAAAATCCTGAAAATGTTTGTAGTCTTCAGAACTCACTTTGTTCTCCCATCAAGAACTTCTTAAATTTTGAAAACAATCTATTTTACATACAGTTTCAGATAATATTTTTTATAAGGCAAACTAAGAGAATCTTAACATTATTTATTGAAATTTTGAAAAAAAAACTAATTTTAATAAAATGTCAGATAAATAAAAATTAGTTATTAAATGGAGAATGAAGAGTAACCTAAAATTGATTGATTTTTCAAAACTCACTTCATTTGCCCAACAAGAGTTTCTTAACGGTATTCTCCAGATCTGGCTCCTAATGACTACTACCTATTTACAGAACTAAAAAGAATGTATAATGGAAAGACATTTGGCTTCAAAGATAAATTGTTCAACAAGAAAGGCATCGACATGTTAGAGAAATGTATGTTGATGAATAAAGTCGAATATTCCCCAAAAGTTATTGTTTTACTAGTCATCCTACAAACTTATTGAGTGAGGTGTTAAAAATAACACTTTTTCATAAAATTTCAGATAACTGTTTAATGTAAGGATGTTCAAAGATGAGTGTAGAGCAGCGGTTGCCAAAGTGGTGGTCCGCGGACCACTAGTGGACCACTAGTGGTCCGCGAGAAAATTTCGCTGGTCCGCAGAAAAATGTGGAATATACTTACTCATCATTTTAAGTTATGTTTAAAGATGCATTAAAACATGATTCAATTCATAACAATACGTGACAAGTTATAAAAACTTCTGTCGTATACTGTACACACAGGCATTTTTTTTTTATAAATATATTTAACACTTAAAAAATCCTATTAGTGGTCCGCGGGATTTAAATTATGAATTAACTGGTCCGTGAGGTCAAAACGTTTGGCGACCGCTGGTGTAGAGAATCTTGAATGTAGAGATCGAAATAATATAATCCTGAAATTGTTTGTAGATATCGTTTGCTTGAAATATATTTTGAAAATATGCTATTTTACATAACATTTTTGTTAATTCTTAGAAGTAAATATTCATTTTTGAAAGCGAACGAAGAGAATCCTGAAATTAGCTGAGAAAGAAAATCTTGAATGTAAATGTAAATATTTCAGGGCTCAGTTCGTTCCCACATGAAGAACTACGGAAACAAACTTATTTCAATAGTTTTTGAGGTACAGTTAATAGAAATCTTTTAATGAATGTAATTAAATAAATAAAATATAAGTTTTAGATGAGAACGAATAACGTTGCCTCGAGGAATTCCTTTTCCATCATATTTTTGAAGCGACCACGTACACCATATATTTTAATTAATATTATTTACTTGCGACTACAGTGATATGCAGTTCAGGAAACTGCGGGATTATGGGGATTCGGTGTGGAAAGTCGTGGAAATAAAGAGCGGCGTTTAATTGGAAAGTTAGTTAGTTCATGCCGGATAAACGAATGCGCGATATAATATGAAGCGGTGGTGGATTTCAGTTTGAATATGCGAACGTGACTTCTGCGTGTGCACCTTTTAATTAGCGGTCCGGGTTACGGTTACGTAATGCAGGAGGGAATACGACGGCTACGATGCTGCAAAGTCGGTGCTGGTGATGCTGAGGTGTAGTCGGGTATAAATTGTGGATGGCAGACCATAAAGATGCATGCATGGTGCAGGCAGGGTGTGAGGAGGAGTGAGGCGAACGGTTAAGTTATTCATTGCACCTAATACATCCATGATGAGGCACTTTAATTGATCGCGGAAACTTTAAGCTGCCATTCAAAGTGCATATACACACACATACACGAGGACTCCTCTTCCTCGACGGCGGCACGTCCCATCTCACTCACCAGAACAGACAATCCAGAGAATTGGATACGACATTGTCCCATCACCTGCACCATTCATTTCTGGTTGCTTACCATCGCGGAAGTCCAGCATCCGTACTAGGCTTGACATAATATATCTGTCAAGAGTATCAACTACTAATAGATATCTTCCTATAAATAAATTAACTTCGATGACAGTTACATCGGAATGACAGCTTGGATTATGCAATGCGTACCAACTTAAACAAATTGATGTCACTATATTTAGTTTGTCGAAGGAATTATTTCTCGCACATAAAACAAACGATAATATTTAGTATTAACAACACACAACTGAAATTTAATTAAAACATTGCATACTTAATTATAGTTGGTTGGTGTACTTTTGGGTACAATATTTGTATCTTTATATATCCAGTTTGACCGTTACACTGAAATGACAGCTCCATTTAATTAATAAGTACCAACTTATACAAATTTATTGCAATAACTTAATACTAATATATTGACAGTTACACTAAACACTACATTTGGTAACTTTTGTGAATTATGACTATTATAACATTAGTTTATAAAAATACGTTCATTTTTGATCTTGTTTTGATAAAGTAAGAATAAAAACTTTGTACATATAAATTTTTAACCAATTCCACTTTTCCCTACAAAAAAGTCTTTGATAATCTCTCATTCGTGCGATAATTTAATACTCAGCTTCAAATATATGAGGGGTACCAACTCATACACATTTATACCACTACATTTAGTTACTTTTGTGAATGATGACTATTATAACATTAGTCAATTACAATACATTTTTTTTTGTTCTAGTTTTGGTCAGGTGAAATTTAAAAACTTTACACACATACATTTTGAACTGATTCCAATTTCTTTTACAAAGAAAGGTCTATTCACAATCTCTGATTCATGCGATACACGCACCTAAATGTATACAGGTAAATTTAACAGATTGAAGAGAAAATAACAGCAAATGCGCAGGAAAGAGTCCGTAATCTACGGTGTGTTTGGTAAATATGTTTGGCTTTTGACAAGCTGCGGCCAGCGGGGGTGATATCTTCTTCCTATCTGCTGATAAGAGCGTCATTTATTTAACACTACAAAGAGCCCTTTGTGCAGACGGAAAACCGCGCAACACAAAGACAGGCCTTCCTCTTTTCCTCTCTCTTTCTCGTTCTACATTTATCTTTTTTTTTAATCGCTACGACAAATATTGATTCTTATTTGTTGCACAACCTACTGAAACTCTGCAACGATTTTTTTACCGGACAATTGTAGATTCAGAAAATTTAGTTCACTTGTTTACATAGTTGTAATACAATTTATTTTGTAGAATTTAATTCTAGTTAATTCACTCAAATTAATTACTGAAATAGTCTATATAAAGTAATGATTTGTATATTCTAACTTGAATATTAATATTCAAGAGTTCTAACGTATTATGATTTATGCTATAACTAAATAATTAAACAGTACGATGTAAAGTGTCTTGTACTGTTGTTTGTTTGAAAAGATTGATGATGATGCAAATGCGATAGGCAGTTGAAGGAAGATGATGATAGAGTTACAAGTGGAAGTATTAATTTAGGATTCATCTCACTCGCGTGCAGAGAACGCAAAAATAAAATTTAAAAAAAAAAGACAAGAGAGCACCAGAAGGTACATGAACATCAGCTTCACGCACGTAACAGTTTTTAATATACGTGTCCCAGATAATTCTCGGCGATAAATCGTTTACACGACGCAGCGTTAACCGCCGCTAAATGACTAAATCGTAATTCACATACTGTTTGCCTCCATTCCTAATGATGCTTGGCTATTGTTCATTTTTAGTTATAAATAAAATATTTCACAGAACCAATAGATGAAGTGGTTATTTACATTGCAAATGTTTCATTGCATTTTATACAGTTATTATTTATTTACTTAAAATACTTTTTTGTGCAAAAAAACCTTTGCAAAAATGTCCCCGAAGAAAAAACCGCAAGAATAGCTATAAGAGAATAAAAAAAGGAAAGGGGTATGAATTAGGTGTTTATTATAACTTACAAACTAATTCTTTCGATTTTCTTATTTTCTACAAGTCAAATTTGAAGATAATTCGCGCTCCTTAACAATTTATATATTTTTTTTTGGCTTTGAATGCATTATCGTAATTTACAACAATTTATATGTGAAAAATTATTTTGTTTAACGAATGTGTTAAGTGAGGTTTCACTGTATAAGTAATATAGTTTTATTGTTGGAATTATCAATTTTAATAATATTAAATAAAATTTAATATTTTTGTAATATGTCGCGAGATGGCGTCTGTATCTAATTTGTTTATTTCTATTATAAATCAATGTAATATTAAGTTTATTTTTTGTTTTGTTTAGTGCGATGAATCGATTCATATTTGGTTTCGGTCGGTTATAATTTTTGCGACGTCGAGCGGTGATCGTTTTTAGGGGTGCAGATAGGGACAATAAATGAGAATCGATCGTCGGTGGAAATTAATTCCCCGCTCGACGTGCGTACGTATGCTGTGAATGCACAATAGAATCGCATATGAATATTAAGAAGAATGGTGCATCGGACATTGGGGTGGACGCATTAAAACGGACAAAAAGGGGCCACGCGACAATTTTTTTTTGCTTGCTTGCTTGCTTGTTTGATGGGGGAGAGGCTCTCTCGTCAATGACCTAATATGTAATGCCGCATAATATGATGTCCGTTCGTCCGGGCGAGATGAAATGAAATGAGATGAGGAACAGCTGTACGTACGCGCAGGGATGCCCAAAAAGTGGCTGGACCCTGGCAACGCTCGCCTCCAAAATTGTACACCCCTAATCTCGATGCGGGAGGTACGAGGAGAGAGGAGGTTGATGATGAAAAAAACAAAAACGCCACGGGACAATTGTCGCGCAATAGGACATGTGTTTGTGCTTGCGTCAAAGGTCGCCTTCGTCCTTCATCCTTCGTCCTGCTCCTCGCTTCGCAGAAGGCCAGATAAGAGCAGGAAGAGGAAAGGACTCATTGTGTTTTTGATATTTGACTACACCGCGCCTCCCCAACCTCCTCCACCATCCCCCGATTACGCAACGTCGTAGATAGCCGGCCGATCGAACAATGCCCGTTTTCTCTCTCCCCGATTAATTGAACACTTTTGATAAATCGTTGTCCAACTTTATTATTATTTACACCGGCACGGTTCCATTCATAAACCCCCATCGCCGGTGGTTCTCTAAGAGAGGAAAAAGGGAGGATAGTCGAAAAAAAAAATAAGCACAAATCAGGATGAGGGAAAAGAACTGAACGCGATCGAAAATCCATTAATTAATAATTGATTGTGACATTCTGCATCAGTAAATTATATTCCGTATGTTCATATTTTGTAGAATAGCTAAGATCAGATCACTTTTATATAATTCAGTGAAATTATGCAGTATTTATAGGTTAGGGTAAGTTTTATTAGGATAGGTTCGGTTGAAGTTACTAGATATTGTTCAATTTAATTTGAAATATATTTGTAAATTTTACTGGAATTTGAACTTATTCGTTTAAGTTTCTATTAGGTTAAGTTAAGATTGGTTATGTTATTTTAGGTTAACTTAATAATATTATAAATATAAGTTTCGGGTAGTTTTATTAAAAAATAAACTTTGAATTATATTTTTATGTATGTGTTGTGTTATACAAATATACAATTTACACCTGAGCGCATATTGATTGATGGTCACCAAGACCGTAAATGAAAAAAGTGGAATCTAAACAAATCTTGAGGTTAAGAAAATAAAATATTGAAATATGCACTATTCAGACCAGATGCTTATCTTTGGTAATAATTATTGAAATGATATAGTTTTGTGAACTTAGTATTATATTGTTACATAATGTTTATCAATCTGAGACTACAGTCACAAAATCCTCACGCCCGAAGGATGACGAACATTTAATGGCTATAGGGTTTAACTTGTATGATGGCAGTTTGAAAAGTTGCAAAACAAAAGGTAAAAATGAAAAACTTAATACATTTAATTCAACATTTTGCTAACAATTCTATAACATGTTTATAATTTTGTATCAAAGCTTGCAAAATAACTGTCTATAGCAAGGTTTCACAAACTATGTTCCGCGGAACACCGATGTTAATGTAACTAAATAAATAATTAATGTTGTTTCACATTTCTTTAAATTTTATTGATTATATGTTATATTCTACACCACAAAATAAACAAGGTATTCCGTGAGAATATCAGGACTTGCAAACTGTTCCGTTGCAAGAAATTAGGAAACCCTGGTATACAGCATAAATTGCTGAATTGAATTGACGAAAAACGCTATTTTTTGCTAAAACTATGCAAATTCGAAGTCGTATGAGTTTATTACAAATTAATCTTTAATGGAAAATTCGTCGCACTTTCATTCGTCGATCATCTAATCATTTTTGGAGGATTACGTTGATCACCTTCAACGCATATACTTCCACATTTAAAGTCTAAAGTCCATCTATGGACAGTTGAATGAGAATGAATGAGCAGATTGAATATATACATTTCTGTTGCCGATAAACTTTCCAAAACAAAGAATTTTATCATAGAACAATACTCGTGTTTTTCCATCTTATGTTAGATATTTGCAGAGACATGACTACTTTCAACAGTTGGTAAACAATAACTAACAAACAGATTAGATTAAAAAAATTACAATGTATAACAGGTCATATATTAAAATAGCGGAGAAATTTTCATTTTATTATTGAATTATATGTGTTGTTTTCAAAACTTTTCATACTGTCCTCGTATATCTGTTTCATGAATCAATTATACGATAAATATTCGGAAATATTGTTAAATAAATGTATCAGTGCATATTTATAAGAAATTAACAAGTTTAAATGGAATTGGTTTTACTGCATGTACGGAGGTGGAGGATTTAATAAAAAAAAATCTTGAGTCTAGTCTGAAATGCGGACATGAGATATTATGGTCAGACGTGATCGTACATACGGATTAAGGCTCACTCGGGGGATAGTTTTGTAAGGGCGAATTCTTCGGCTCGGGCATATATAAAGAAAGAAAGGAACGAAAGATGAAGGAGAATGAAAAAAAAAATGAAAAATAAACTTTGGAGATCTCCATTTATTAGATTGGACTCAATGGTGACCACCACAAAGAAAACGGCTTACTCGCATTTGTTATTCGCTTGATGAAACCGAAAGAAAAAGAAAACAAATAATTTTCAAAATCCACAAGAAATATACGCGTTTTGCGTTGCGTTTATTGATTTCCTGTACACGTGTCACGCATGGTTTTCGCAGTGCCGATGATTAAAATGTCCTCCTGCGTCCGTCGCGGTATTATTATGATTATTATTAAAAGCGAAGTATTAATGTGGGATTAATTAGGTGTAGTGCGGATGGAGCCCAAAGCGTGTAAATGCATGCATACGTGATTGGGGCATCGGAGTTGACCCCTGGCCATGTGGGGACAACGGGAGAATCCAGTCCGACTGATCACAGCATCCGCTCACTCTCCGTTAATTAAACGAAACCAAAGCAAATCAACAACAAAAAAAAACTATACCCAACCTCATCCCATCCTCTCCACATCCAAAATTATAAACTACAGTTATAAACTCACATTTAGTAAATGGAATAAAAAAAAACAATATTTGGTCTACCAAATGTATAGAAAAAACGTTAAATATTTGATGAATTAAAATAAAAAATAAGCATTTTACAATAATTTGTATAACTATTTAATTTTGTCATAGTCTCAATTTAACAATTTTTTTTATATTAATGAAGCAATCTAGTATCTGACATAAATAGCAAGCTTTACAAATGTGGTAGAAAGAAAATAAAAAAAAACACTTAAATACTTAATGAAGAGATGATCCAGCAACTCCACTTCACATATACAATAATTATTTATGCACTTGCAAACATTGATTTATTTAATTATTAAAATCGATTGGGTAAGTCTCCAATAATCGATGATGATCTGCAGTATGTATCAGCTCCACAGCCAGTTGGTTTGGGTGATTCTCTAGCCGATGATGGCATCTTGTGCTAGCCTTTGCTATTTCTTCCTTGACGAAACTAATGTTAGCTTGCTTGTGGATGACATCGTTTGTGAAGAACCATGGAGCATTGGTAATTTTCCTGAGCATTTTGGACTGGAATCTCTGTATTATATCAATACTTGTGTTACAGGCAGATCCCCAAAGCTAAATGCCATATCGGTTTTAAAATAGCTTTATACAGGAGCACTTTGTTTTTTGTTGAGATGCAAGTCCAGCTTGCTAGCCCTCAAATTGAGATATTTTCTCTTGGTTCTTATATGCGTTTTCCAAGTAAAGCGTTGGCTATAATTCTCCACTTTTTTTAGCCAATAGTATTCAATAGAAATCAATGATATTTGTAACTTGTGAAATGGTCTAGATCAGACATGGCTAACAGAAAATGTTTTCAGCTTTCTATATTTTGAATTTTGGTATATAAGAAGGAACAAGACTTATATTAACTATAAGGTAATAAAATATTTTGACTAAGTTCTTCTTTTTATTGTTTTATATATGTGACGGATCTGAATTCAGTACTCACTGGTCGAGATATTAACGGTACAAAATAAATTATGCCCTACATTCAGTTATATTAGATTAATAAAAGATTAGATTAGCATTAAATTAGGATAAGTAAAGTTAGGTTAGGTTAGTATAGTATAAAGGTAGATAATGTTAGGTTAGTAGAAAAGTTTTCAGAATTATAGATTCATTAAAGTCCAATTGAAAATTGTCATTATTCAATGAGCATTGACATTTTAGTATATAGAACTGTAGTAATTCCCACACTAACTTTAACATTATATTGCCGCGGTTGTCTTAAAATATCAAGATTTGCATTCTAATTAATTAAATTAGGAAAGCTTTTATATAGAACGATCGAATCTATTTAACTGTTGCCTCTCCTTCTTACATCTTCGACAGAGCCTCGTGCTTTACCCGACCATCATTCGTGTCTCAATTTTTTTTTTGTATTCACTTCTTCACTGGAATCTTACGTTTAATTCTTCTCTCTCCGTCCTCCTTCTTCTTTTCCACGTGCGCATTCTGCATGCAGAGCTTTCTATATGTCCAGAGAGAAATAGAAAGAAGAGTGTGCAGTATGTTTGATGTCAACCGCGCAGATATCGAAGGAGAAGTCCCGAGTTCACGTCGTGAGTTGTCACCGCGTGATGGGGGCAGTAACTCACGCGTGAACCTCGAATAGGTCGATCCTCATCCTCATCCCGAAGCTGCAACAATTCCATTCCAATACTAAAACTAAATATTCCAAATGGACAGGTTCAGTGTCAAATTGTATTGATTCATATATAATTTCCAGTATATTACGCACCAATTTTAGTTAAGACGCATGCAGTATGTCAAATGGTATCACTTAACGTAAAATATTCGAGACCAAATAAAAAAAAATCACATTTATATTAATTAAAAGTTTTAGTAATACAAGTATTTTGCTATTAAAAAATATTTTTTATATGAATTTAATTATATACGAATTTTAAACATTTTCTAGCAAGTACACAAGTACGCATCAAATTAAATATTTTGTATGAATCTGTAATTAATTTGTATTTTCATTAAAACATGTTTTTTGTTTTGCTACTTGTAAATTAAATGTAGAAAAGTTATGTGTGCGTATTATTCACGAAACTTAGATATTGACACTAATGTGCAATTATGATTTTTCACATATCATAAAAAAATATAATTTTATAGTGCGCATTGTACACGAGATCATACTTTATTCAATATTTATTGTCTAGATATTTGTTGTATATTTTATGCATTTTGAAAATAAAATATGTACAAATTACGTGTGCGTATTATATACGAATTATATTTTGTTGTTGCTGGTATACGAATATGCAATATATTTGAAATTTTGGATTTACTTGTATTGGTTGTTTATTTTAGCTAGCAAGTTTTATTTTGCAATTAAAAAGAAAATGTAGTGAATTTATGAGTTCGTATTATATTCGAATTTCAGAAACATTTTCTCTAGTATATAAGTGAGCAATATATTCAATATTTCATGAATATCTCTAATGATTGTTTCACTTACAATTGTTTTATACAATTTGATAATAAAATTTAAAAAAAGTATGTGTGCGCATTATATACGAATTTTAAAAACTTTTTCTCTAATATCCAATATTTTATCTGTGCTATTGTTTTATGCTATTTCAAAATAAAATATTTAAAAGTTTTGCGTGCGTATTATACACGAATTTTAGATTTTTTTTGAATGTGCATTGAATATGACATTCTTTGCGTATTTGGAATGTTTATTTTTTAGTTTGGATGATGAACGAAAGCGAGTCGGCTTTTGCTACATATAGAGACGAATATGTAGATTGTGTCCCACGGAGAAAGAATAAAAAATAAACTAATAATTACCGAAGAGAGGTCTCAGACAATTATGAGACCGGAAGTGAGCGAGCGAGCTGGCAAACCATCCTTCCTTCCTTCATCCGCGCACGACACTGGTCACACATAAGAAACAATGGACCGGGTTAATTAACGTGTGGATAAGAAGAGAAAGAAGAAGGCTACTCCTGAGCGCGCCGTGTGTGAATTCCGCAATTCCTGCCGAAGAATAACCATTAGTGTGTTTGGACAGTTGCGGGTGGTGGTGGTGGTACGTGTGTTTCCAATACCAATTCTATTCCATCCTACTAATCTCCCTTTAATGGAGGTATTGCGGTTTTAATTTTTCTCCTCTTTTCTTTTTGCACCTTGCCGAACCGAATTTCTGGGTGGTCCACCGCTCCACTTCACATCCACATCCCTCCATTCATCGGACGTGTCCTAAGTACTGCAATGTGCTAATGCTTGCGAACTTATGCGTAAAAGTGTATTACGCATTTGTAGTTCTTTGTACTCTAAACGCAAGCTGAGCAGTCCTTCAGCATCATTTGCAAGAAGATCAGACTATTTTACGGTCCAAAAAACTTTAGAGATAGTAACGTTCTCTTCAGACACCTAAACACAACTTCCATCAATGAAAAACGTCTTTAACAAAGTTCAGATTATTTTTCACTATTCATAAGTTTTGTTATAATAACAGTTAAGACTTTCAATTTCAATACTGACATCATCTTCATTGCTAAAAAATAATAATTTGTTTCTTTTTAATAAATAATCTTGACTTTAATTGGTTTCGCTAATATCCCGCACTGTTTGAAACCGCACTAATCGAGGATTTTAAAATTGTATAAAATTTAACAGCAAAAATATGTATAATACCATATAGAATAAGTAAAAAAACGATAATTTATGTATATATAAAATAGTTTTTGTGTATTTTTTATTAATAAAACCAAACTTGAATTCGCACTTATCGAGCAATTCCTGCTCGAAACAGTTTTTTTGGTTTTTCGTTAATCCCAATTATTTCTAAAATTTCATTAAAAAATTTGTAAAACCTATTAATTAATTACTATTTTTTATCATCACCAACCTCAATTTTCTATTGTTTCTGTTTTGCTATTCAATTATTTCTATATTCTTAATTAAGCTGTAAAATATTATTTAAAGTTTACTTAATTATTGTTTCATTTTATTTTTATAATTATTATTTACAATATAATTAAATGATTAATAATTTTTAAAAAATTTATGAACTATCAAGAATCCTTATCATCTTTTATTTATTCTATTGTTTTCATTAACCCTTTAACTACAGAAATATATTCACAAAACTGGCTGTATAAACGCGAACAAATAATTGATTTTTTTTATATATTGATGTATATTGTGAACAACATTACATTTCAAAACTCTGTAATTATAAATAATACAATATTATCAAGAAAAACATATTTTACGGCAAATTGAAAAATGAAAAATTGAATTATGAATAATTTTAACATTTTTATTTTAGGTTTTTAAAAGAATATTCGTTTGCGATAAATTTTGTAATAGTCCTTTATACAAAATCGTATTTTACACTCGGTAGACCAAGTTGTAACATATTTTTTGTTTTTTTCACCTCGGACAGTATTTGAGCATACAAGGGGTCCATACTTTCTTTGTTTTTTCGATCTAGCTGTAGAAATCTAGGTTTTTGTAAAATTGGATTGGATGTCACTAGCATGATTCTGTTTAAAATACACAACATAAAACTTTACAACCTTACACTTTGAAATTTTTATAAATTAAAAAAATAATATATATATATATAAATATTTATTTATATTACTGTATACAGTCACATCTCTTTTTTGCTGTTTATTTTTAAAGTCCTCGGTTTGTCCGGTTTTAAACAATGCAAAATTACCGCACTATGCGAGGTATTCGTGTATATCGATTTTCATATTTATCTCTACAGAAAAACATACAATTGATAATTCTACAACTATATTAAAAGTAGACAACAATCGAGTTTTTTCAATATATTTTAAAATAAGCAACATAAAACTTACAAAAACCTTTATGTTTTACGTTTTCACAATTAATTTTATATTATATTAAATCGATTAAATATTACATATTTATTTTTTTTTTATTGTTCTCTATAGAAACTTTGTTTTGACTTTTACTCATTTAGTTTTTAATATTTTAAGTATATAAAATCGATTGAATATTACTTAATTATTGTGATTTGTTTCATCACTGTACTTTTGTAATATATAAGATAATCTTTCATCAGAGTTTTCGCACGACCCATTAAGTTTTCTGCGCGAGATTCCGTGATTCTGAATGTGAACGAAAACGATTAATTAATTTCGCGGTTCGCCTCTCTTTGCGCTAATTAAGCTTAAAGGGTAATAAATCGTTTCGGTTAACGAGTGACGACACCCGAAAGGGATACGAAACTGAATTCGAAAAAAAAAAGAAACAAGGAAGCAACAAAAAAAAAAGAGCGAAACAAAAGCAAAGATTTAAAACCGAAACACGAACGGGCGCAATAAATTCGGTTGGTAATTAATTGCCGCGAGTTTTGTTATTCAAATCCGGATTGCATAATGCGAACGCAATAATAATAGACAGCGGCTGAATGGACTATTAGAGGAGGAAGCCTTGAATAATGGTCGGTCCAATGAAAGAAAGACGAGGACAACGAAATGAGATGAAAAAAAAACGTTTATTTGCTCGGGCAAAAAAAAGTGTCCCCCACGGCCCTCCTTTTTTTCCGTCGTGTCCTGCACACACATACAGCACCCTTTGTGCCCGCATATACTTGGCCCTTAATATATATATATATATATAAAAAGGTGGAGAGCCAGAGCCCAAGTAGCCAGGTGCATAAAAAAAACCCTTTCTCTATGCGGGACATTTTGAAAATGATTTACTTTTTTTTATTATTTTCGAACCTTTCAGTATGTGCGTGTATCCTCTCATCCTTCCACAGCCCTCTTTGGCATGTGCTACCATGACACGCATTTAAAAAAATGCAATTAAGGTGGTGCAACTGAACAAAAAAAAAAAATAAAAAACGCATTCGGTTTTCGCAGTCAAGTTTTATTATTTTTGTCTTTCTTTCAATGCATTATGCAACGACTTAACGAATTATTGAAACAAAATCAATAGCTATTTTAATTTTTCAAATTTATGTCTTAAATCTATTATGTATTTCATTGGTTTTAAATTTATATATTTGTTGCAGCAAAATATTTGCGTTTTATGAATACTTTCAAATTATCAAATTTTCGTAAGAAAAATAATGCAATCCAATACTTAAAACGTGGAAGGATTATTATTGTTTTCTGTGAATTAATTTTAAATTATTTGTATTAAAGTTTTTTTTTTGTAAATTTATACTAGGTCTATTGATATTTTGAATGTTTCTAAGCTTTGAATAAATAAAATATAGTTAAGCGCGTAACTGAAAACTTTATAAAATGTAAGTGTCAAATTTTGGAGATGATTGCTTTAAAAAAATAGCACTGTTATTGTAATGTATTGTACTTTAAATTTATAATTTAATAATTGTTTTGACATTGACAATTTTATGGCATACAATAATTATAATATACTTGGTTTTAACTTTTTGCTTTATTTTTATTGTTATTCTAGGTTTTATATTTTTTTATTGTTGTATTGAAGATTATTATTAAAACATTTTTAATCGCGCAACTGAAAACTTTCTACAATCGAAACGTCAAATTTACATAATGAAATGTCAAATGGAAGAATGCAACCCTAAACTTTCAAGTGATTGAATAATTGTCCCATAAAAACGAATCGCTAATGCTGATGAGATTATTAATATTTCCTTACGAAACAGGAATATATTAGAATTGATTAATTCAATAACGGGTCCGAAGAATCATCCACGCATCATCAGAATTTAAGCAACGGATTTCTTTTTCTTCTCGCTCTTTGCAGCCAAGATTTACTTCCTCTCTTCCTTCCTTTAACATTCGCCCTATCTCCTCTCCCTTCGACCGTCCAGTAATTATCATCGATAATTGTCCGTTGATAAAAAGCGGCGCTCGCAACAAAAGAAGAAAAAACATATGAATTACATGGCTACCGTGAGAAGGAAGGTGAAAAAACAGTTCCTATTATTTTTTTTCTGTTCTTCGTCCTCTCTCTCTTTCGCACCCATCCATACCTTCATCCGCGAGGGGTGAAGAGAAGAAAAAAATCCCGGGGGGTGAACTTTTTTTTTGGGGGTACGAGCGAAGGTATAAAAAAGTACCTTCGCCAAAATCTTCGGCGCGGTGCCCACTTGTGGGAAAAAGTTACCCCAGATAAGTTTTTTTTTCCTTCCGTTCATCCTCCGAGGGACCAACGAAAAGAGGATAAAAAATAACGTCCGTATGCAAATACCTAATAAATTGTAGGTAATTTTTACCGGTGGGTCGTTTTTTTTTAAATCTCTCGTTTCCTTTCTCACCCTTGATGGTTTTTTTTCAGTTAACCATAACGGAATCTGTGTGGACCGTTTCGAAAAAAAAAACATACACACACACTCACAAAGTATTTAAAATCGTGGGTAACAGCTTTTTAATTGGAATTTAATTCATCTAGTTTGCACCCCTTTTTTGTAGAGATCATAATCGCACTTGTTCCATTAGTTAGTCACCCACGAAGTGGAAATACTAATTAGTTTTATTATAATCTTATATTTGAACGCTAATCCGGCTTATTTCTTAATCCGAAAAATTATCTTAAAATATAGAATAATATGCCACAAAGTTTGTGTTACAGTATGACTTTTTCTTATTTGTGCAATTTATTTATATTTTATAAATTTCTATTTGTTAGTTTTTAATTATTTTATAGTAATTACATAATATACTCATAACCTAATTTTATTAGACATGTATATAATATTATATTTAACCTAACGCAATCTGTCAAAATCTAACTTCACTGAACTCAATCTAACCTAAATTGGATTACGATTATAATTATTAGTTGGTTTGCAGTTATTTTATAGTAATTATATCACTTCAAAAATTTAAAAAAATACATTTACAGATCGATTTTCGGACAAAATCATCCCTCTTTTTATTTTCTTTTGTTTAGAAATAAGATAATTATATAATTATACATAATCTGTTATAACCGAACTGTCATAAGCAATATGTCAAAATCTAATTTCAATAAACTAAATCTAACCTTAATTAATCTAACATGCATTAAAGTCATTAAACTCAATCTTGCCTAATATAATCCCAACTAATTATTTTAGGTAACTTATTAAATTTAAATGCCTCAAAAATCCAGGGAATTTTATATTTTTGCAGTTTGACCAACAAATAATAACGTTTTCTAAAAGCCACGTTTAAACTAAACAAAACATAATAAAAAAACTGTTATATATAATCGAAATTTTACTGTATTTATGAAATATCAAAAATACAGATCGATTTTTCACCACCGATATATGGTATGATATAATCATACTTTTTTTTGTGTACTATAGTAATTACAGAATATCGTTTTATTATTGTCATTTGTTTACTAATAAGTGAAACATAACTTAACTGTAAAAATCAATTTGTCTAAATTTAACTACATTAAAATCATTCTAAGCTAAATTTAAGCTAGATTAATTTAGCTAAAGTTATTAAATTTATTAATTTTAAAAAATCCTGGGAATTTTATTTTTTTGCAGTTTGACCACCAAATAAAAACCACTTCACAAGCCACATAATTACACCCTCAAACCGAACAAAACATAACACATTTTCTCACTCCACTATTGCCCCTCCTCCACTATATAGTGGACAATAAAAAAGCCCCAAAAACATGCAATTTTTATCGTGGGGGAGGCTGACCTATCCACGTATCAACAGTTACATAAGTGATTTCGCCTGTACTTTTCTCCTATATTTTTTTTTGCGCTCTCTCCCTCGGAATACATTTTTTACGCCCCCTGTTTTTTTGCAACAGGTCTTCTTTCCTAACTAGATTTCCATACAACATCTATATTTTTTTTCAATTCGATATCCCCCAAATCGATTAAAACGCTTTTATTTTTTTCTTCCTTTATTATTTCCTCTACGTTTCTCTTTTTGCTGTACATTACTGTTAACGCCGCTCGATTTGAATATGCAATTTGCGCAATGAAAAGCACCTCTTAACGGTCAACTAAAACTGCAATTTTATTAACGATCGTCTCGTAACGAACGCAATTATCCGCCGTTCGGAAACTAATCGCAGTGAAAAAAAAAATAGGAAAATGCATGAAAGAGACGTAAAGCCGTATTTTAAGTGAACGTAATTGGAAATTATTTGTCCATTTTAATGTGAAGCTGATCTTTCTATTACTAGAAGCACAGTTATATCTGTGTATTGTATATGAAATTGCGTATACAAATTCATAGGTAATACTTAAAAAAGATAGATACTGGGCGACTAATAGCCGAATGGTTAAGTCGCCCTACCCACGAGCTAGTGGGCGCAAGTTCAAATCCTGGTCAAGCCAGGCCCTTTGTGAGCCCTACTTGTGCTTGCAGCAATAGGAACAATAGTCAAATGAATGAGGTTCAGCATATGGACCTTCATCCAAGTCGATGGACAATGATAGTGCAAAGGATAGCAGCAGATTCACAGTGAAAGGAAATAATGGAATCGCAGAGCATCAATATACTACTGAAGTTAACTTACAAGACGACAGCTAACCTACAAATTAAAATTAAAAAAAAACCTAATGGTAACTATCCACCGGGAAAGATTTACGATTATGTCAACCGCGATCTTAAATTTACTTAATGTTCACATTGATGAGCAGATTGTAAATAAAAATTACACGACATAAAAAAAATATAGGTTACCAAAGGGAATTAATTTAAAAATTTACAAAAATAGTAATGTACACTTTATACTTGTTTCATCAAATTGTGCCAAATATCCGCACAAGTGTAAATTTTAGAAAAAAAAAATGTATTTCTTTTAATTTAATGAAAACAGATTAAATATGTACTATATAGTTGATATTACTATTTAAAAAAGATTCTATTTTTATAATTCATCAAATTGTGTAGATAAAATGTACTTGATATTTATATTTAAATAAATCTATTATATTATACTTTCAATTGCGTAAATATTTTCGTATATATTTTACAGAAAAAAACTTAAAAATGCAAATTTTATAATTTCGAATTTTTAATGTGTACTATATACTTGATATATATATTTTAACATTTATATTTATATAGTAAAACTTTCATTGCATACATATTTTTGTATGTAATTTTTAGAAATATTTTGCAAATTTATCAATTTCCAATGATTTGCCAATTCCAAAATGAAAAATGAATATTTTTGAATGTACACATTGACAAAAACAAATATATTTTTTTATTTCACGATTTCTCTTAAATATATTATATAGAATTATTTATCTAGATAGGCAATATTTCTATATAATTTTTAGACAGCTATATTGTGTGCATTTAGTGAGCGGTGTGTGTACGTTTATATGTGGGCTTGGCTTGTATTTAGGTGACCGTATCTTATCAATATTTGCTTTTTAGTGCGTTATCGCACGTTCAGTCTGGCCTGGACAGTCATACCAGTTGAGTTATCTTATCGGACGCGACCCGCGCGCGGGGGTAGATTTACCGGTCTTTTATGATTTTCAAATGAACCGACCATATATATATAAATGTGTGTGTATGTACACATTACGTATGCAAACCTGCGCTTGGAACGAAAGGCAAACACTGCGTAATTGCCGCACAAACATGGCAATAACAAGCGAAGAAAAATGATAATTTAAACAATATTTAATGCACTACATGCTCATTGCTAATGTTGAACATTCTTTTGATTGTTAGATTATTCCATTGTTGGTCTAACTTCATCTTAATCTAACATTTTTTAATGTTATATGAACTAAGTTTAATGAACTAAAGAGTAAAGTAGAGTAAAGTAG
>NW_017099297.1:0-19467 GCF_001412225.1 Nicrophorus vespilloides
AAATAATTTTTACAATTTATTTTTCTCAATTAAAATTTTGTTTTTTTTTGTTTTAATTTCAATATAAGACTATTTGAAGCCGCACTAAGCGAGGTATTAGTTTCTTACATAAATTTAATTTTTGCATTAAAGAAAAACAACTAAAAAAAATAAATAATTTTTACATTTTATATTTCTCAATTTTTTTTTTGTTTATAAAAGAAACTAATACCTCGCTTAGTGCGGCTTAACTAAGCGAGGTATTAGTTTCTAATACAAATTTGCTACTATTATTAAAGAAAGACAACTAACTCAATTGAAATTTTGTTTTCTTTTTCTGTTGTAATTTCAATATAGGACTGTTCGAAGCCGCACTAAGCGAGGTATTAGTTTCTTACACAAATTTAATTTTTGCCTTAAACAAAAACAAGTAAAAAATAAATTATTTTGACATTTTATATTTCTCAATTAATTTTTTTTTGTTTATATAAGAAACTAATACCTCGCTTAGTGCGGCTTAACTAAGCGAGGTATTAGTTTCTAATATAAATTTGCTTCTTGTATTAAAGAAACACAACTAAAAAAATAAATTAGTTCTACAAATTATTTTTCTCAGTTAAAATTTTGTTTTTTTTGTTGTAATTTCAATATAGGACTGTTTGAAGCCGCACTAAGCGATGTATTTATTACTTAAATTTGATTTTTGTTTTATAGAAAAACCTCAATTAAAATTTAGTTTCATATACAAATTTGATTATTTTTTATCTGATTTTACTGAGCGAATTTCAACTATTTTTTATGAAGAGAAAAAAGAGATTCTGGAGCCAAGTTCAATGGTACGAAGAGCTCGAGGCGAGTCTGTTGCTCGTGTTTTGGACTGTTTACATATATAAAGAAGACGAACGGGAGGTTTCTCCAGTCTACTGACGTCAATACTTCTGGTTTCTCGAAGAAGGTCAAGTCCACACATTCTCGGCGCTATATTAAGAACTTTTATTTTGTTACATATTCGAGCCATGCTGCGTCGATTTACTACTTCTTTAATTAACCATAATTATCAGATATTTCATACATTCCAACTTGAATTTCATTCTTATTTTTAGTATTTAAATCTACATCTCATGTTAAATTCATTTCTGATAGTGTAAAGCTATTATTTTAAATCGTTTGAAACGTTGAAACAACATTTCACATGAGCCAGGCGCTGTCTGGTCATGGATGCTTTGGCAAGTACCTGCACTTTATCGCAAAGAAGGAGGACGAAAGGTGCTGGTACTGTGAGGAGGACGATAGTCCTAAGAACACTTTTTAGATGTTGCAGATGGTTTAGAAGGAAACACGAGGCAGAGGCAGAATTGGCAGCTCTGCTAGAGCCGAATTTTGTCAACGAAATGCTGAGAGCAGAGTGTCAAGAGTGCAGAGAACTGGGAGATTGTAGCAGCATACATAATAGAGGTGCCACTGTAAAGAAGAAGACAAGCGGAGACGGCCTACGAGGACAATGGCAGTGGAAGCCAGCATTAACATGATCCAAAGGAAGTGCCAGACAGGCAAGGACAATCAGCATCGCAGAGTAGTACAGTGACACAGGTCCTGTATGCTGACGAAGAAAAGGAGAGGTTTTAGTGTGGTAAGAATCCAACAGTACCACGACTCCACCCGTGGTTCCTATGTAAGGATTCCTCTGCAAAAAAAAAGAGGATAGAAATGATAAAAGATGTATCAAATTGTTTTAACTATTCAGTATTAAAATGTTACATTACATCATCACAAGAAGTGCTAAATCTGCATGAATTAAACAGAGAATTATGATCGTAATTACTATTTTCTATTACAAAAAGCGCTGGTCTAAAGATCAACAAATTTTTAAATAACAAATTTGTTTGTTTCTATCAAGAAATTTTCCATTCGTTATTCGTATATATTTTGTAATTCAGTTAAAATTTTCCATCCTATTACAAATTAATTAATTACTAATAAAAACTGAGTTTTAATTATACAAAATTGATACAGTAATTTTATCTATATTCCTGAGACATGTAAATACAATAACATTTCGTTATTTAAAAACATTCGTATTTCTTCAAACAGAAAATTTTCTTATATAACATCATTTTTTATTTGAACACTTTACTTCAATTCAGTGAAGTTGGTAGCTCGTTCCTCATAGCAAATTTTATAAATTCATTTACAAACGTATCCATAATCGCTGTACTGGATTAATTCGAAAATTTTAGTTTATTTTTTAAAACTAAAGATATAAAACCACTACGCAAAAATGCGGCATTTATAAATCCGAATTCACTATAGTATGGATTGAAACTTTCAAAATAAACTAAATTTTACTTGAGTAAAATAATTTCTACAAAATTATTTTTTATTTTTTTTTACAAACATCGTTATTTTTACTTTTCAAACAATCTGGAAGGGTCGGAACCAATTCCATACCAGATAAATTGTTTTACTTTTAGAGTACGATTATTGAAAGTAGTACGATTCATGAAAAAGCAGTAGAAAATTTCATGAAGACTATGATTAAATATAAAATATAAATCAAGTGATTATAGTCAAGCTCGTCGCGATCATTGCGACTAGTCAGATTTAGTCATCATCGACATTCATGTCCATGACCTGACTCAACCGATTTTGTTGTTATTCATGTTGCCATGGAGAATACATTCAACTATTACCGGTGTCCGGACGTGTCTGATTAAATAACACGCATTAATATATAAAATAAATTCGATTTTTTTTTTCTAATCTTTCATAGAAAATTGTCAAAATAATAATAAATAATTCTATTTATAATAATAAATATTATTAATGATTAGTAAATGTATATAAATAAACAACGTTGTCAATGTATTTAAAATGTTGAATAAATATAATAATCTAAATAAATAAAAATCTTAATAAAATGTTTCTAATTATATCATTAATTTAGTATTAACCCACAATTACTATGGACGAATGAAAAAAAACACAAGTTTGACCCATAGTACTTAACCGTTTATTAAATATTTAACAAATTATTGATTTTACAATAAACACACATTAATTCTTATCACTTAATGAACTTAACATAATATAAAACTGATTTTATTGCTCAAACCAGTCTTGGTATTTATTTTTTGAGCAAGTAGAATTGGTAAGTAAATTGATTTCTTGCATATATTAAACTTACAGCTTTTTGTACCTATTCCTTTTCGATGTAGGAATGCGTTCATTAGGTTGTGTTTCAATAGATTTTTAACCTGCACTAATATTTCGATGAATATTTCAAGAAGGAATTTGCTATTGACTGGTCACTTTGACCCGAAATACACTCTACAATCACAGCGACTGGTATGCTCATAAAACCCCAACTATTAAAATACTATATAATGCGACTGAAAACAAATATCAGGTAGGTCACTTTGATCCATCCTTAGTACTTACGAGTTAATAATTATCACGAATAGCCCTTTGAAGCAGTTGACTTTTTTTTTATTTATGATATTTATATTATTGTGTTGAGATTTTTTATCTTGTAATTTTCTGTTTTAATAAATATTATTGTATACAATTATCACATTTATATTACATTATCCTTAAGATGAACTCAATTGGCATCAAGTAAGATTCATAGTTACTTATCATATTTTACCTTAAAATGAGCATCTAATTATTCTTAAAAAAAAACCTATAAAATAATTCATATGAAAGTAGAAACTAACTACTAATAAATTTTTCGAAAAACATTTCCGTTCAGTGATAGAAAAAATACTGTAAATAATGGGAACCTTGGTCATCGGTTTCCATAACTAGTTTTCAATAGAAATAAGTTTATAAATAGCATATTTTTTACATTACGTATTTTGTTTTTTTTTTGCATTTATATTCATTCAATTGATTTTGCGTTTCCGCCAATTACTATATAGTAAAGTTCAATCTATAATAATCTTTAAAGAAAACAGTAATTTATTACACCAATTCATCATTTCTCTGTTACATGCGTATTTCAGATATACAATTTTATATCGATTTGTATTACATAAATGGAAATTCACTGGAGAAGTGAATGAAATTGATTCAAGCAATTGCTTTTAGTAATCTATAATAATTTGTTTTAAAAAAACAGCAATTTTACGAAAGCAATACAATTTTTTATAATTTACGTCACATTTATAAATATGTGTATTTTGATATTACGTTGAATCACATAACTGGAAATATACTGAAACATTTAATTTGTATAATCCTTAATTTAATTCATTAATCTTTCAATAGAAACAGAAATTTACTACGTCAATATATAGTTTTCATGTTACGTCAAGTATACAATTGTATATTGAGTTGTATTGAATAAATGGAAATACAATAGAAAAGTGAATGAAATTGATTTATGCAATTGCTTTCAATAATCTATAATTACCTTAAAAGCAAACAGTAATTTTATTAAATCTATTTATAAATCTACGTCTTGTTTATGAACATTTCAGACATGGATTACCTTGAATCACACAACTGGGAATATACTGAAAAAGTTGATGACATTGATTTGCTTAATCATTAATTGCCTTCAATAATCTCTCAAAAAAAAAGTAATTTTACTATATATTTTGCGTTGAATCACAATCAGAAATTTACTGGATGCATCAATGACATTTAGTAATAAGTAGTTTACATATTTTACAATATTATTTCACGTTAATAAATATTTATGATGTGTATTTTGATATTGCGTTGATTTACATAACACTTAATAGATATATATTTTCTATGTTACTTGAAAATGGAGTTATATAGGATGACCAGTTTGGATTTTGCAGAGAACAGAGTACGATAGAACTAGTTGATGCCATCGGACAGGATCTGGAAGAAAAAAGATACTGTTCAGCTGTATTCCTTGATGTGTCACAGACTTTCGATAAATTTTAACATACAAGTTTACTCTACAAGCTGAAAATGCAACTTCCACATGACTTATATGAAGTCATGTGGATCCTATCAAATTCCAGGATGAACAAACTGAGCTGAGACCCATCGAATCGGGCGTTCCACAAGGTAGTGTCTTGGTCCCAATTTTATATCTCCTATATACTGCAGATATACCAAAACAGAGAAAATAAACAACATTCGCAGATGACACAGCAAACATGGCACCAGACGAAAGTCCCATAATTGCATCAAAACATCTTCAAGAAAAGCTTAATCTGCTCGAGATATCGTTTATGAAATGGCGAATTGGTATAAACCAGTCGAAATCGTTGCATGTTACTTTCACCTTAAAACGAGACACCTGTCCTCCAGTCAAACTCGACAACATAATAGTTCCAGCATCTTCAAGGGTGAGATACTTGGGAATACACCTGGACACGAAACTGACGTGGAAGAAGCATATCCAGGCAAAGCGTAAACAACTAGAAATAAAATTTAGAAACATGTATTGAGCGCTGCGCGCAAATTCTCAGTTGACTTTGAAGAACAAGTTGCTAGTATTCAAAGTTATATTAAAACCTATTATGCAAAATATCAAGCTCAACTAATATTAAATCCAAGTATTCCAATCTAAATGTATTAGATGAATCACGGGTACTCTATGGTACATCACTAATAAGAGACTGCACCAAGACTATGGAATAAAAACAGTGAAAGAGGTTGCCAAAGATTTCTCAAAAAGTACGCGAACAGGCTTGATTCGCATACGAACCCGTTGACGGTCAACCTTCTGGATAACGGCGTGACAACGAGAAGATTAAAGCACTTCAAGCCCTTGGAGAATAAATAAATCAATATTATATACAAATGTCATGGAATGGTGTCACTGGGCAGCAACTTCCTACTATCAACAGCAAAAAGATTTTATAAATGTTACGTCACGTATATATTGTAGTATTACAGTAATACCTCGATTAACGTTACAAATGATAATAACGTTTCGATTTACCAGAAGAAGAAAATATTATCAATGAAATTAGATATGAAGTTAACCAGATTGAATGTAGAAGTGGAAAATTTAGATAATATTGTTAACAATGAAGATGAATGTTAACAACCAATGATTTAAAAATGATGCTTCAATGACATCGAAAATGTTTCAATTTTTTATTGAAAATAATCCTGATTTCAATAAAACGTGATTGTTAAGTGATCAATGTTAAATTAAATAATTCCGTTTAGAATTTTTAATCAAAGAAAAAAAACACAAGCAGTAAACTTCAAATTAATATTTTTAAAAGTACTTTCGCTTTTTATGTAAGTGCTTTCATTTTATTTTACTAAAGAAATGGGCATTATTTTTATTTACCTCTAAAAACGAAGATTTGCTTAACGAAGTAATTTCGTGTAACGTATTCTATTAGTGAATCGAGGTATGACTGCCTTTAATCACATAACTGGAAATATACTAGAAAAGTCGATGACATTGAGTTGCACCGTAATAATTTGTCTTCAATAATATATAATAATCTATGAAAAGAAAAACAGTAATTTCAACAAAGTAATTGTTTATTTTCCAAGTTCCATTGAGATAATATATGTTTTAGGTGTGTATTTTGGCATTACGTAAATGGAAATGCACTGTAAACGTCGATGACATTACTAGTTTTGTGGCGCAAATGAGAAACTTCCGCTTCAAATTCGAATCATTTCAAATGGAACGGAAAACCACGCAGGTTTAAGGAAAGTTCTGGACAATATTAATAATAGAGTTCATTCTAATTTGTAAATATTTCCATAGATCAAAAACAATAACATACAATAGTTTATTTATATTTGCTTCGAAAGCAATTGATAATAATATTTATAATAAATTGAATAATGCAATTTCATCAAGGATTTTTTTTTAGAGTTTGTGAATGAAATATATAAAAAACTACAAATCAAGTTTAAGTTTTATGATGAAATTAATTAATTACAGTAAATTTATAATTAATTTGTTTTTCAGTTGTAATATGAAGGTTAGTACAATTTATCCGATAAAAAATATTATTATGTGAATTGTTGATGATTTTTACTTGTTAGATATATTCTAAGAAAATTGTCTATAAAACTTTTTTTTTATTTGAATTTATTACTTTGAAAACAAGTTATGTAATTGAAATTATTGCAATTCAAATTAATAATTATATTGAAATTAAAAAAAACTGTTAGACTGTAATTTAATCAATGAATATTTTTGTTTTGTTTTGTTAGAAGTAATAAATGAATTTATATGTTGTTTACAGAATAAAGAAATAACTGTTTCTTGTTTTGATGATACTTAATACGGTAATTTTGTTGGCGTTTATATTGGTCATGGTGAAAGATTCGGAGTCAATTGTTTGAATGTTTTGTTTTATTTAGAACAGATTATTAGTGACTTTTCGTTTTTATTAAGAAATTAATATATTTAAGAAAAGCAAGTTATTTGTGTGACCGGAAGGTAACTGTTAATACATCTTACAAACAATAATTTAAATGCCGATTTGCGTGTCTTTGGTTGCGAACATTCCTAATAAAATAGTGTAATTTAGTGTTTAAGAAAATTAAGTATTTCGATGACTGCTAGTTAAGAGTACAAAAATGTTATTTTTTTATGACAAAAGTACTGTATTTTCTCAAAAAATCAGTATTTTCGAACGGCGTTAGATGCAAAAATTGATATTAAATTATTTAGGTACTTCGTATTAACCTAGTTAGATTCGATAATTCCTAAGACACCACTGAATTTATACGAAATTGTGTATTGGGACTAAAAAGTAAAATTTTGCATTTGTGACAATTGAGTATTTTAGAACGAATTTGATGATTCTTAAGAATTTAGTATATGTAGTGGTAAAAAGTATTTTTTATACATTTGAATAAATGGATTATTTTGGATAGTCAATGATTCCTAAACTGATGTATTTAGGTGTAAAAGTATTATTTAAGAAAATTCGGTATTTTCAAACGGCATTCACATGGAATAATTCTTATCAAATTATTGTAATTAACAGTGAGATATTATATTGTAATTAAGCAGATTATTTAGATCTTATTAACGCTTTTAATCTAGCATTTTTATATCTGTTGTACTTTTTTGAATATGGACCTTGATTGAATTTGGGAATTCCATTTATCTAAAAAAGTATGGAATATTTTGAAACGTAATTTTTCCAACAGATTATGATGTAACTACTTGTCATATACAGATCTTTACTTCTAAGTTGTTGTTTCATTTGCTCATTATTTTTTTTATATCGTTTTATTTTATATATAGTTTTTTTTAATTCTTACATTAAGTTGATTTTATTTTGTTATTCATTTGATTTGAATATTTCACTTTTTTTTGCTAAAAGTATTCGAAAACCGAAACCATTATAATATGTACAAGAAAACGAATTTTTTGTAGTTCGTGAACCGAAATTATGTTCGGAAACTGATTTTTTTTTAAATCAAAACATATATTTCTAAATTGCTGATAATAAATAACATTATTTACTCATAAATTATATATATACACGAAAACCGATTTTTTTTGTTCGTTAACCGAAATTATGTTCGGAAACCAATTTATTTTCGACATCCGGGTATGTCAAGAATAGAAAATATGTTTCTTTAAAATCGAAACAATTGCCGATAATTGTCAACCATAATTAACATTATTTTACTCATAAATTATTCTATAATTTAATTAATGTTCATAATTATATTTTTTTAACATTCAATTAACCAAAACCCAGGCATTTAAAACTTGCAAAATATATTTCTTTAAGTCAAAGAACACATCATAGAATACAATTGTTGATAATTGCCAAAAATATTAATTACTATTTTACTTATAAATTGTATTACATTCATGAAATCATTAATATTTAATAAATTTTCTGAATTACATAAATTACTCATAAATAATTCCTTTGTTAAAGGATTCAAAAACCCAAACTTTTATAATATATACAAAAAAATGTTTAATTTTAACTTTAGAAAAATAACTAAATTAAATATTTGACGACCATTCGCAAATTATATTTACATTTGAGATCGTTTAGTGCAAAAAGTAGATTTAATTAATTCACCGATCGTCGAACATTAGTGCATATAAATAAGAGCGGAAACGCATCTTTCTGCAACTTTTTTAATGCACGGACGTCATTCATTCACTCAACTTATTATTACAATTTACACAACGACAACAACACCAGTTCTGCATGCAATTTACCATTCTAATAGTATAATTGCCGTGAAATTATAATTATAAACTTAATTATGATTTTTTCTTCTTGTTATTGTTGATGCAAGAAAGTATATTTTCTATTGAATAAAAACCAGATTTCGCTTTTCGAAAACATATTGTTCCAAAAACAAACGATTTGCGTCATACTCGATAAATGGAAGAATCAAAGATATAAACACTTATTTTACTCTTAATTTACTTATTTTGGCAATCGGCATCAATCGAAATCTCGACATTCAAAATCCCGACAATCAAAATCCCGACAATATCAAAATCCTCTACTTACGAAGTAAATTATTATTACGGAATTGGAGTTGTCATTAGAAGTAGGGATTTGCTTATAACAATGCTTAAGCGTTTTCACGAAATTCAGCCTGGGTGCTTTTGTTTATTGTTCGACCGGGTCAAATCCCTGGAATTTGTTTATATCAAAAAATATAATACGAAATAAATATTTATATTTTTTATTGATAAAGTTAATTTTGAATAATTTAACGAAAACAAATACAATAATATTGTAATTTACAACAAATAACAATAATTAATAATATAATTGTATTTTAGATTATTTCTTATCCGTTGAAACGTTCGAGATTTCTGTTGTCGGGATTTCGATATAAACCCTTACGCCAAATCTAACAGTTACTTATTAAGTACTTACCATTAAATCTAAAGAGTTGAAGATACGTGAACTTTTAGGTGCTATTAATTAAATTAAACCAAGTTATTATATTAAACGGAGACATTGTGATCGTTTCGGCGCACGGAAATTCACTAAATGGCCATTAAATGTGCCATATTCGATTACGAAATCGACTAGACTGTTAGTCTAACATGCCTTGGTACACGTAGACACTTTATTGTAATAATTGATATTACCTATGCAAATCGTTTGATACTATAAATTCATTGATAAAGAAGACCGAAACCATGTATGGTGCAAGCAATGAGGTTTCGTTTCGGTTTTATTGCTGTTATCCTTTTACAGCACGAGACACGTGCTGGTGATCACACGGTGATTTAGTTTCAATGGTGCCAAAAGTCGTTATACGATCTGTATTACTAAATTAGAGATAGTTTTCATAGAAATAAAATTAAAAATGAGATTACGTTTTCAACTTCAACCGATAAGAGATTTTTATTTTTTTGCAATAATTACATTTGGATTAATCAAGATTAATTGTGTTACATTTTAATTTAGATTGAATAATCAATTATGTGATTTTCTTAATTTCTTAATTTTATGACCATTATTATCATCATCTCTCATCTAAATAAAGTTTAATGAAAACAAACTTTGAAGCACTTTATACAACGGTAAATATAACAGTTTTACCAATCTGAAATAATCAAAACTCATTTTATAATGATATATTTGTTATTTCACACTTTTATGTCCCCACTTATTTCATCTGTCAAGTTCAACGAAGACGAACTTTCGTTGCATAAAAAAATTTAGTAGTCAATGTCTATCAATTTATTATATTACTCTGTAGTGATAAAATAGATATACACTATCCCTCGTTTTACAAGGTACTTTTTTACACGTTTTTGCTTTTACACGGTTAAAAAGTAAATGTTGAAATGTCCTATGCGTTTTTCGCAAACTTTTCAATTTACACGTTTTTAGATACAAAAAGTTACAATTTAGATTTAGACCTTTTTCTTTTTCTTTAGACCGAGTTTGAGAGTCATCTTTATTTACATTGATAAAATGACTTAAAATTGGGTTGCATCTTATGATCCGAAGGTAATAAAATATTATTTTCTACAAATACGACAATTAACAGAATTAGCTTTTTGAGATTTTTTTTTTATGTCGTGTAATTTTATTCACAATCTGTTCATAAATCACATCATAAATGTGAACATTGAGTAAATTTAAGATCGCGGTTGACATTAGGTAGGTGGGTAATCTTCCCCGGTGGACCATTATGATGATTTTTAATTTGTTGGTTGGCTGTCGTCTTGTAGGTTAACTTCAGTAGTATATTGATGCTCTGTGAATCCACTATTTTCTTTGACTGTGAATCTGCTGCTGAACCTCATTCATTTCACTGTCCACCTGTGATGAACGATGGCCCTATTGCGGCAGGATTTGAACCTGCGCCTACTAGCTCGTGGGTAGGGCGACTTAACCATTCGGTTATTAGTCGCCCTATTTTTTGAGATATGAAAGTTAATTAATTAAACTATATTAAATATTCAACATTAATTTGAAATTTAAGTGATTTAACAGATATAAAGTTTTCTTGTCAAGTTAATTCATGTATTAATCAATAGAAGATATTAATTTTGTTGGTGTCTTTAGAAAACCGTACAAATATGAATGAACAGTATTGATAATCTGTATAATCATTTGCCTTTCCATGTTCTTGAATATATGATGAGTAAATAAACATTATATTTTCAATGTATACAACCAAGTATACAATGAACAGTTAAAAAAATCTATACTTCATTTGATACTTATAATGTTTTACGGTGGCAATCGCAAGCCCGACAACCGAAATACCGTCAATCAAATTCCCGACTGTAACAAAATCCTGACGTTCGAAATCGTCGGGATTTCAATAGACGGTCTTTCGGTTGTCGGGCTTGCGATATATTTTGTATATTTGTATTAATTACAATAATTAATGTGTATAAATTAAAAATATTATTAAGTAAAAAGTAAAGAATGAAAAATAAAATCATAAATAAAATAAAAATTAGGAATTATTTTAATGTAGATAAAAAAAAAATTGTACTGAGAAATAAATATATGCACGTATATATTAATATTTTTTTTATTAATATAACATATAACAATACATATATCATTGCAATGATAATTGGAGAAATATCAGCCACGTAGGCAACAGTTTTCACAACAAAATAATAATTATTACATTATATTCAAAATAATTAATGGTTGTTTATTTGGTTGCATAAATATACTGTATTTAAACTATAAAATTACAATTGTATTAATTGTATTAAATTTGTTTCATTTGGTCTATAAGTAAAACATATTTGAATTGTTATGCAGATTTATTATCATTAACATAAATTTAAATTAATGTAAGTGTAAAGTGCAAGTAACTTGTATTAATAAAACTAAGTATTTGGCGACTGATTAAAAAAAAACCTAACTACTTATTAAAGTTTGCTTTACTTAAAAAATAACTTGTTCCAAAGTGGGCCAACAAAAATTGTTAAATAATAACTAAACAAATATTATCATTTTATTAATACAAAAATAATTACATTTTCTAATTACTATAAACTTCATTTAAGTAAGTGTTTATGCGACGAGATTGCCATCTTTCGAGAATGCTTCGAATCTTTATATATAATTATAAATCAGATAGGCGGAGTAGAAAGAACTCTTCAAATTTAAGGATAGGAATAATAAAAGGGAAGATTTAATTATGTGAACCAGCAAACTGTATTATAGGAAAATCATATCAAATTATTTTTTTTAAGAATCAGAATCAAATCTATTAAATTCATTTTACATTGTTAAGTAAGGAAAATATCTCGATATAATAAATTAGGGTCTATATCGAATACCGAAATCGCGTCCATCGAAATCCCGACTGTATCAAAATCCCGACAACCATATATATCGGAAATTTTTACAATAACATTTTTAAATTATTTTGGAACGTAGTCACCATGGGCTACATTTTTATTATTAATAATTATTCATATTAAACCTTAACATTATGAAATAATCTCAGATACAATTAGATTATTAATTTATCTTAGTACTTGCACAAAGTATTTTCTAATGTTCTATATAACTTTTTGTTTGATTAATACATGATATTTAATAACAAAAAAAAATATTTATACAATGAACATTCCCTATACGATATAATTACCTTATATTCTGCTAATGAGAAAAAGCAGTTGTTAAAAAGTTTAAATAAAATTGTTATTACAAAATATATTTAATAAACTCATGTTACCGTTCAAATATTTGACTTTAATTATATGTTCTTAGTTTTGTCTACTCATCTTGATATACTCAACATTTTATACTACTTATGCAACTTTTTTTAAATTTTGTTTTCAGCCAAGGTGAATATCGAATGTTCACTGTATTATAATGTCACACATTTGTATACTAAGTTTTTCACAATTAATAAATTATTATTAAGAACTACGAATTTAATTTTTTTCTTTCAAAAATAAATCTTACAAACATTTCCTTTCAAGTCCTTGTAATTACAATACTATTTATTTTTCAAGTATAAATATTTCATTATTTATAAATCTCTTTAATTACTATTAATTAATCGCTCCCAATGTCATATATTAATTATTATAAAATAAGTAACTTAAACTCTTTAAATACAAATATTATTTCTTTTTATCAAGGTATCATTTAATTATACTCATTTTAAGGTTAATTATATTTAACCTTAAAAAAATTATATATAAATACGTTAACAATTTGTAAACAAATAATAAAATTAATATATTTTATAAATAATTATAGATATTGATTAAAATGTATAAAATTATTATAAATTTATTTATAATCTATGAATTATTTTTACAATGAAAAATTTTAACAATTTGCAACAGTTAATTTATTTTAATTTTATTATGATTATATAAAAACGTTTAATTTTTTGTTGGTAAAATAATATTAATAAATATCAATAAATATCATACATTCTGATTTATAATTGTCTTTCGTTAAAAAGAAACGTACTAATTGTGAATTTTTCATACTGTTTTATAGTAGAAATACACGTTAAGAAATTTTAATTTAAAAAAAAAGACATTACTACGGACAAATACTGACACACAAGTACTAACTATGGGTCAAAATGACCCTATATTAAATATTTAACGCAAATAGAACAAATTATTACAACAAACACAGATTAAATCTTATTATTTATTGAATTTAACATCAGTTAAAAAATATTTTATTAATCAAAACTGTCTGGACAATTATTTTTTCAGCAATTAGAACAAATTGAATATTTCACAAAACATTGCTGTTTTCTTGACGCTCTTGCTTGGACAAACACCAAAAAAAGCACCTGTTTCTTTTGGATGTAGGAATCCGCTCATTAAGTTAGGTTTCAACAGAAATTTTAAACCTGCATTATATTTGCAATTAGAATTCTAAGATGTCGGGAAACCTTTTGGTTGCACATTTGTACAAAGTATACCTAGAATTCTTCTTTACCAATGGTGAGGTTTCATATAGACCTGATTTTCTCATCAAGAGTATCCACATCTGATTTAGTCTCATTATAGAAAACTAAACCAGTTTTTGTTTGTATTTTTCACAGTATTACTGGATATCAAAATTACTGATTATCCCAGTTTTGGTACATGAGAAACCAAAGTTATTACATTTTGAAATCTCAATTTTGATAATATTTCAAGAACGTGTTTTCTATTGATGGATCACTTTGACCTGAAATACATTCTGATTTATATTTGTCTTTCGTTAAAAAGAAACGTACTAATTGTGATTTTTTCATACTGTTTTATAGTAGAAATACACGTTAAAAAAATACATTACTACGGACAAATACTGACACACAAGTACTAACTATGGGTCAAAATGACCCTATATTAAATATTTAACGCAAATAGAACAAATTATTAATTATTACAACAAACACAGATTAAATCTTATTATTTATTGAATTTAACATCATTTAAAACTTATTTTATTAATCAAAACAGTCTGTACAATTATTTTTTCAGCAAGTAGAACAAATTGAATATGTCACAAAACTTTGCTGTTTTCTTGTCGCTCTTGCTGGGACAAATACCAAAAAAAGCACCTGTTTCTTTTGGATGTAGGAATCCGCTCATTAAGTTATGTTTCAACAGAAATTTTTAACCTGCATTATATTTGCAATTAGAATTCTAAGATGTCGGGACACCTTTTGGTTGCACATTTGTACAAAGTATACCTAGAATTATTCTTTACCAATGGTGAGGTTTCATATAGAACTGAATTTTTTCATCAAGAGTATCCACATCTGATTTAGTCTAATAATAGAAAACTAAACCAGTTTTTGTTTGTATTTTTCACAGTATTACTGGATATCAAAATTACTGATTATCCCAGTTTTGGTACATGAGAAACCAAAGTTATTCCATTTTGAAATCTCAATTTTGATAATATTTCAAGAACGTGTTTTCTATTGATGGATCACTTTGACCTGAAATACACTCTATAATAAAATAAGTATCTCATAATTAAATTGCAATATAATGCAAATGAATACGAATACGTAGTACTTACGGATTAACATTTCAACATTTAGTGTTTTTATCTTTATATTTTAAGACAAAGACAATCTATAAATCATCATTCAAATTGTTAAAGTTATTGAAGATAATAATTGAGTTAGTTAAAAAAATAGGTGATTCCAATTTAATTATAGTTTCTTACTACAATTTATGTGATTATTTTTAATGTAGACGAAATGATTAACAAAATTTCTATTTGATACAAATTTAGAAGATAATTACATAATATTTATTATAATTTCTCTTTGTTTAATTATTTTTTGAATGATAATAATAATAATACCAAATTTTCTAAAACAATTAAACAATTATACAAATAATTATAGAGAAAAAAGTTTCAAATTTTAATAAGTAACAAATATTTCTTTGCCGGTAACGTAGAGTACATTCACATAAACAATATTTTTTTGAACAGGTGGCGCTGCTAAACTACTTGTCTGTTAACGTTTTCGAATTACGTATTTGATTCATTTAAAATTGGTAAATTTCCTGATGACGAAAATCAGGATTTTATCATGATTTTGTTCAATCTATGACGAACTCATATGTAAAATATGTATGTGTGTTTGTTGATTCTGTGAATGAAATCGGTCTGATGATGATGAGAGGGGACCAACTGGAACGCGGAACATACGTAGCAGCAACAACAGCAGCAGCAGTGGCTATACTTTCTAAATACCTGTTATAGGTGAGGGCTTAGTTAGAGTCGCGAGCTGCTTTAGTGCGATCGCCATAGCGCTGTCGCGAGTATGGCACTTCACAGAGGATAAACAACAGGAAGGAAATGATATATATATATTCATGAAACAAAACAATGGACATTTGGTGTAAAGTGCAGAAGAAACGACAAAACGAAACGGAGGAGACTTCGATGCTCGATCAGACTGCGAAAGTTCTAAGCGCGAGTTTGTGCGAAGTGCGGTAGTTCTTCAGATTGGTGTCAGTGCTTGCTTGAATCGGAACGGGTAGATCTATTGTACAGACGTTTGTGAATGAAATAAACTGCAGTTTGCAAGAGAAAACGCAGCGAAAGCAAACATGGAATTATTTTGGAGATTACTGTCCTTCTCGTGGATTATCCTACATGGTAAACATTACATTATATAAATACAAAAAATACATGTGAAATATATGTACGAAATATGTACACGAACAAATCAAATTACAAGCATGTAATAAACATTGTAAGGTCGAGCAGTCTGAAATTGTAACGCGACGAACGTGTTTATTTATCAACACTGCAACGTGAAGAAGTTGACGGTTCACTTGCACCTATCGAAGGTCACCATTAATTTCATATTCATAACGTATATAATACAAAACCCTTATGGTGGACAATTATAAAGAATGAACTTCTTCTGATTTTTATTATTATGTAAATAAAATAAATTGGAATGACATACATTATTTATTAGTTCAACTAAATATTACTTAATGTAAACATTATCCAATAGTTCATTCATTAAATGACCCCTATTGATTATCTATACATAACAAGTGCAATTACTGTAAAAGATAATACATTATGCAATATTTAAACAATGTTTACTAGTTATTTTACACATATTTTTGTTTAAATTTTTGTTCATAGAGAAGAGAAAATGTTTATATGATATTCATTTATTAATTTGTACCTATTTTAACTATAAAGTTTATCAAAGTTAGAATTTTTATACTTAATTCGCTTTGTTTTATTATACAATTATGTAATGAAAATCAATAGGTTTTCAATATTTTTTGAATACGTTTAATAGTTATAATGCTATTAAACGTAATTGTACGTGAAAATAATACAATTTAATCCGTAACAACTATCAACAAATAAATAAAACACAAGTACTGCCGCCTATGGGTCAAAATGACCCATTTATTAAATATTTAAAAAAGTAGAACATAAAATACCTCTTCTAGGGAACAATGAATATTTGATATTCACGTTATTCATGTGGTATTTTTTTTTGTACATGGGAATCTAAATATTGATGAAATTTTAAACGCATTTGCTACATACGGGTCACTCCGACCCGAAATACACTACAATAAAATAAATGCGACTGCTTTGCTCCTACTGGAAAGTTGAATAGAAAATGTTAGGTTGGATAGAATTTCAATTAATAGAATTCGAATGAAAATAAACATCAGTTGGGTCACTCTGACCCATCCGTAGTACTTACGGTTAAAACGGCATTCACTACTTTATTTTAACTTTAACTTTAAATAAGTTATTTCAATTTTTGAACATACATATATTTGATTAATAATATTATTTAACACAATTTAGTCTAATGAAATAATTTTATTCATCAAACTTTTAAAACTAATTACTATCTTAATCATTATAATTTATCAGTCTTATATAGCACACCTTTTTTGTAAACATACTTATTTAGTAGACTTGAAAGATTACTAAAAATAATATTTTCACTCTTAATTGTCTTAATTTTCTGCATATCTTCTTTAGGTTTTCTATTTAAATGGTTTAAATACTTATAACATATTTCATAAAACTTACAAACATTATTTTTAGTGAGACAAATTATATTTAAATAATAGAATATGCAAAGTTTATTTCATGTAAATACAACGGCGCCGGACCCCGCGATGCAGGGTAGGCGGATGTAAAATCTTAAAAAATATACTGTAGTACAGTGATTCCCATAGTGGTCTATATCGACCCCCAGGGGTCTATGACAACCTGCAAGGGGTCTACGGCAGCGAAAAAAAAATTTGGGGGTCCATGAAATGAAAATGGGGTCCACGATAGTGGATCTCAACAAACACTGATAGTACCTATTTACTTACATTATACTATCTTATAATATAAAGACATATACATTATTTATAAAAGTACCTATGAAGTAAAAAAATTATTATATATGTTTATAAAATTGTGTAAGTTGTCGGATTTAGGCATTCGCTTTGTGGTTGCAATACATTTTGAACTTGTAAAAAACAGTCTCAGAGCAAAGATCTTAATAATTATAAAGATGTCCCAATATGAATAATAAATTTACAAAAAATCAATATCAAGTAAGTAGGGGGTCTACCAAAAACCGAAAAACATGGCAAGGGGTCTACGACACAAAAAAGTTTGGGAACCTCTGCTGTAGTAGATGAAATCATCGTATATAGCGTTAATTCTACTAATGCTGAGTTTGTTACAGTACGGTTTCCATATAACACGGCACTCTTATAACACGGTTTTTATATAACACATTTATTGTTTTAGTAGAATGGTTGACAGTACAGTATTACTAAATAAAATGTATACTTTAGTTGCTGACATCAACTCCCGGCGTTCATATATAGGGATGTACTGAAGGCCCAAATTAAAAATGTATACTATAGTCGACGATATCAACCTATATAGCGTTATAAGAGCGTTCACTTCCACGGCTATATCTAGAGCCCATGACATTCTTAATTTGACCCACCATGAATTGAGTTTCCACCACTCCTTCACAGGACTGTCTTATCCATTAGGCACTTTAGGCAAAGTTTATATAACCCACGAGAAATTTTAAGGCCTACGATAATTTTTGGGTTAATTTAAATAGGGAGATGACTAGGAGAAGGTTTAACAATTCAAATGTTTTCCGTAGGATTTATTACTGAAGTAAAACTTAGAAAAACATGTCTTATTGGTATAATATTAGTATATTTTGTCACTACATACGTTGAGCAAAAGTTGTATTAATAACTATTATCCTCTTAGTAAATATTACTAACAAATTGAATAATTAATTGTAGTTTAAAACTTATATTTTCATAAATATATTATCATTTACAAAATATATTTTTGTTATGGAATAAATTATAAAATTTGATATATATAAAGATTGAAATTCTGCTATTATGAAAAAGTAATCAACATTTTGTAATCATACGAAATAGTAAATAACGTCAACTGCTCTTGTCGTTTGCTACAATATTGAATAAAGCTGTCAGAATTTCCAATTTAATTCTACCTTCGAAGCTTATGCATATATACACACACGTTGCAAATGATGGTTTCGAGTCAGCAATTACCG
>NW_017099298.1:0-3689 GCF_001412225.1 Nicrophorus vespilloides
ACCAACAGAATCTGAAGGTGAAGTAGAAAAAGAACCAGAACATGTACCAACAGAATCTGAAGGCGAACAACCTGAACATGTACCAACAGAAGCACCAGAACAAGAACCAGAACATGTACCAACAGAATCTGAAGGTGAAGTAGAAAAAGAACCAGAACATGTACCAACAGAATCTGAAGGCGAACAACCTGAACATGTACCAACAGAAGCACCAGAACAAGAACCAGAACATGTACCAACAGAATCTGAAAGTGAACAATCTGAACATGTACCTACAGAATCTGAAGGTGAAGTAGAAAAAGAACCAGAACATGTACCAACAGAATCTGAAGGCGAACAACCTGAACATGTACCTACAGGATCTGAAGGCGAAGTAGAAAAAGAACCAGAGCATGTACCAACAGTAACTGAAGGTGAACAAGCTGAACATGTACCAACAGAAGCACCAGAACAAGAATCAGAACATGTACCAACAGAATCTGAAGGCGAACAATATGAACATGTACCTACAGAGTCTGAAGGTGAAGTAGAAAAAGAGCCAGAACATGTACCAACAGAAGCTTCAGAACATGTACCGACAGAAGCTGTAGAACAAGAACATGTACTAACTGAATCTGAACAAGAACAACCAGAACACGTACCAAGCGAAAGTGGAGAACAGCAACCAGAAGGCGAAGATAAAACAGAGCATGTTCCAACGGAATCGACAGTCCAAGAAGCAGAACATGTTCCAACAGAAGCTGAACATTTGGTAACGGAACATATTCCAACAGACGGTGGAGTGCATATCACAGAGAAGCCAGTGGAAGCCGTGGAACAGGAAACTGAGAAAGCAATTGAGTCGGAGGTTCATGTAACAGAAGGAATTCAAATTGAAGAACATACAATGACTGCCGAAGATCACGTTACCGAAAAACAAATTACCGATATGGAAACAGAAAAACCTATCCACGAGGATTACGATCACACCGAGAAGGTGCATCATCCATCCGAAGAGAAATATCCAGCAACCGAAAAGTACCCGACTGAACTCTATCCTGGAACAACCACATCAACTACAGCGCATCCTAGTCACGAACAGAAACCCGAATTGCCGGACTATCAATCGCCAATCGAGGATTACGAGGACGATACGACATCGTTCGGTCCGGGCACCTGCCGTTACGGTGGAAAAGTTTACGTTTCCGCTCAGCAAATTCCAAGAGACGATCCGTGCGATTTCTGCTTCTGCTTCAGAAGCGACATCATCTGCTTACAGCAGAGCTGTCCTCCACCAATTCCTCGTTGCCACGAAGAACCGATCAGAGGATTCTGCTGTCCGAGATACGAATGTCCAGTTAACATGGCAACGACTCTCAATATTACCACAACGACCACGACAACAACCACCACCCTACCTCCACATTTCTTGTCACACGCCTACAAGGGTAAAGCCACCCGTACAGGTTGTCTTGTACAAGGACAATCATACAAAGTGGGAGACACCATTCCATCATCATCGGGACCTTGCCTTCACTGCGTGTAAGTATAACTAATTTGAAATATTTTGACAAACTATTTTCGTAATTGAATGATTTACTGATCGATGATTGCCTATGTTTGTTGCAGATGCGGAGGTAATGGCCAAATGAAATGTGATCCCAAAGTGTGTAGCCCGGAACCGATGCTCAGGCAAATAGTCGCCGCAGCTGCGTCCAGGAGGAGAAGATGAGCCTCAAAGGAGGATTAGTGACAATGCACGAGTCAACACTTACTTCAAGTGCGAGTGATAACAAAGACAATTTTTATAAAATAATAATATAAAGGACTATTAGTCTTGAACTTAAATGTTAAGCATTCTCGGGTGCCAAAATGATGAAACTAAGACTAGGTATATTGTCGTGCCTTCTAAACGGGGACACCAAACTCAAAACAATGAAAAAAAAAAAAATAACGTCTCTTCTCTTTACACTACTATTACTACTATTACTACTACTACATCAACAACAACAACAACTGCAACTACTATTTGAATTAATTGATTTTGATTTCGTGTGCATGTATTTCGTGGAAAAAAAAAAACACGCGCAGTGATTCTTGCGTATACTAGATATTTATATTATTAATGAATTGAAAAAAAAAAAACTATGAAAAAAGTAAATAAAACGGATAAATTAGCGACAAAAAAAAAATGATAAAATACTGTAAGACAAAAGGAAAATTTGTTATGTACGACTGATATACAAGAAATTTTCGAGAACCTTTTGCGATTTACGCCATTTGAATATTCTTTTTTTTTTATATATATATATATAACGATAATCAGACGGTTGGATTTTATTGTTTTTTTTTTTTTAATTAGTGCTCTTTTATATATTTTTTAATTTTGTATTGCGTATCCCGACGGCCGTACCTGGGTTGTTTGACTGGCAGAAATGTTAAAGCTCTATATACTAGTTATATACATTTTTTTATATATATATTATTAAGATTTATATACAAATGGGAAAAGAAAAAAAAATATTTAGTAGATTATTTCTACCACTTGAACGCCTAGGTTTTATATTTGTATATTAACGGATGCTCAATATTATACAATTACACTAGAATATGTAGTATTTATCTTTAATTAATAAATTATGTAAATGAATCTATCTTAACTCATTGATGTCTCCTTAACCCATTGAACTTCAAGCACACACATCCTCGTACAATTGTACTAAAACACCTGACACCGAAGAACAATGCGAATGGTTGAATGGTAGGCGAGTCACGTTCATATTTAAATTGCTGATAATAATATCATAAATGTGCTTGCATTCCGCGAGGTGACAAATATGAATACATACGATACTATTACTATTTCTAATCATCATATTCAAATTTTTCCCTTTTCAATACGTTGTTGTCCAGTGCGACAGGAATTTCCTACATTCTTCACGCAACAGATTTATTATTTCCGAATGACATTGAAAACAAACACACCCATGAAATAATATTAACATTAATTATATTATAAATGTCCATCAGCTATCTTATACATATCAAATATAATCAGTCCAAATTTACGTTATCACAACTAATTAATTGATTTTTAACCATCGATTTTCACATTTTAGTGATTTTCTATAATAGATAGAATGAATCCTATGAATCCTAATGAAGCCAATAGATGCATATGAAAGCTGCATGTTTGGGGAATCCAGCAAGTATTCATGCATTTCTGTGATTTCATCCGTTTGGCTGTAATACGTGTGTAAAGTTGAAGTTAACACTCGAAAAACAGTGTTTTCACATTTCTGTGTTTTCATTCGTTTGTTTGTAATACGTGTGTAAAGTTGAAGTTAACACTCGAAAAAGCAGTGTTTTCACATTTTAGTGATTTTCTCAGAAACTATAATAGATAGAATGGATCCAAAAGATGCATATTAACACTTGAATAAGCATGATTTTCTCAGAAACTATAATAGACAGAATAGATCCAAAAGATGCATATGAAAGTTGAATGTTTGAGGATTGTACCAAGTATTCATGCATTTTCGTGTTTTCATCACTTTGGCTGTAATACGTGTGTAAAGTTGAAGTTAACACTCGAAAAAGCAGTGTTTTCACATTTTAGTGATTTTCTTCAGAAACTATAATAGATTGAATGGATCCAAAAGATGCATATGAAAGCTGAATGTTTGGGGAATGTAGCAGTATTCAAATTA